>NC_084612.1:12413224-12453224 GCF_033978795.1 Nerophis ophidion | reverse complement strand
AGAACTCAATTTAATCAGTTACAGTTACATAACTTTACTGAATTGATGACATCCATTTCTGTAAATCATGTAACTGATTACTGAGAAGGGCAGCTTTCAGTGAGTGACAAATAGATTTAATACAAAAAAATAAAATTAAAAACACAATTTTGAAACAAAAGCCCTATGACCTTTTAACGGCCGATTTGGACCGGGTCCATGCAGTCCCCCTGACCCATTCAGCTGCCCGCACCGAGCTCACGATTAAACTATCGATCCGATGACTGGCTGGGATTCATCAGTCCAACTCATCCCTCGTCCAGCACTTCAATTATCAGAGCCATCACAGCCACGCCGCTGCAAGTGGCAGCTTGTCCAACACTGTAATCTGTCAGGGAATGAGATCCTGACCGACTCGTCATATGCCAGATGCTCCCTTATAAGTCACCTTGATCATCAAGAGCCGTCAAGCACAGGCAGGGTTGTGAAAGGGCCCAGAGTCCCTTTGGAGAACGTGGCGGTTTGAGCTTAGCTGGACCTGAGCAAGACTTTTCTTGGATTTGTTGACGATCAAAAACTCAAATTCAGAATTTTCCAAGGATTTCTGATCAATTGTTATGTCTGACTGGGGAACAAGAATCTGTCCGATGCTAGTGGAAACGTAACACATTGGATGTTTGTCAGGTTTTGCGGTATTTTGGTCACTATGTCAACGACATACTTTTCATTACAAGCGAGAGTGTCTCATGAACATGGAGTTTTTGTAACGTCTGGTTGGCATAGCGTCGGCAAGAACACAGCAAAAGGTAAGAAATAAAGTATTTATTTAACTAATAAAAGGAGCTAAAGAACACACATACTGGTGCTAAGCAGGAAGGCAAACAAATGGCGCTAGCATGAAAGCTAGGAATACAAACAGAAAAACTAAACTTGGGACAAAGGCACGAAAAGGGAAAACAAAACATTAGCATGAGAGCTAGAATAAAACAAAGGCGTAGGGAATAAGCTAGCGAGAATATTCATACAGAGCAGTCGTCACTTGTTGCACGAAGGCAAATTAGGAACCCAGAATGAAGAATGAAAAGGGGCAAGCTTAAATAAGGGAGGTGATTACACGAAACAGGTGTGCGTAGACAGCAAGGGGTAGGTGAACTAAAAAGCTACCATGGTGACTGACTAAACAGAAAATAAGGAGGTCGAACTACAAAATGTGATACAGAAAAGAATCAAAACTACAAAAATGGAACGATCCGAGCAGCGGACTGCAACAGTTTTCTTACGAACTGAAACTAATTGGCCAAAGTTTATGAAACGCATTTGCTACAATAAAATAAAAAAAAATTAAAATATCATTGTAAAATACTAATTTGAAGTTGGTATGTTTTTTTGGGCTGTGAATCTTTTGGCAACACACACTTTGGTTCTATTTGGTTATTTGGGGTAGCGATTCGATTCAGAATCTATTCTCGATTCAAAATGATTCTCTGTTCAAAATCCATTCATACATCCATACATTTTCTACCATAGATTAGATGCCAGTTCTACGATAACTATATTCCTCCCTAACATAGATACACAGCTGTGATAAATGTCTACATTACTAAAAAAGAACACTGTTTTTTTTTTTATATATGGTCAAATACAGCTAGTGAGAGTGTCTGCCCTGAGATCGGTAGGTTGTGAGTTAAAACCCCGGCCGAGTCACACCAAAGACTATAAAATGGAACCCATTACCCTGCTTGGCACTCAGCATCAAGGGTTGGAATTGGGGGTTAAATCGCCAAAAGTGATTCCCGGGCGCATCCACCGCTGCTGCTCACTGGTCCCCTCACCTCCCAAGAGGTGAACAAGGGGATGAGTCAAATGCAGAGTACAAAGTTCACTACACCTAGTGTGGTGATCATTGGTACGTTAACTTTAATTTAACTTAAAAACACTTATCTTTTCTAAAATACATCTGTACAGTAGATATGGGCATCTACACCAACATTTGTCTTAGTGGCTGGAGAAGACAGATTTGAAAATAATATATATATGTATAAATATATATTTAAATATTTTTTTTAATTAAGATAGTTGAGAGTGAATGGATATGACTACAGAATAATCTGACATCACTACTTCCCCAGGTGAACACATACAATTATATTTTTGTCGTACTAAACAGTCATATTTAGTTTGGCTATGCATGTAAACGTGTGTCAGAACCTCACTATATAATTTTATACAATATTTAAGTAAAATGAACTTTGAAAAGTGACCAAGGATGCCAAATATGTACATATTACATATATGTTATATTTTATATTGCTATTATCTTACATTTGTGTCTACTTTATACCTTTTTTCACGGTGGAAGAAAGGGTTAGTGCGTCTGCCCCACAATACGAAGGTCCTGACTAGTCCGAGGTTCTTTCCCAGGCTCGGGATCTTTCTGTGTGGACGGGACTCTCGCTGCTGTCTTGGATCCGCTTTGAACTGAACTCTCGCGGCTGTGTTGGAGCCACTATGGATAGAACTTTCACAGCATCATGTTAGACCCGCTCGACATCCATTGCTTTCGGTCCCCTAGAGGGGGGGGTTTGCCCACTTCTGAGGTCCTCTCCAAGGTTTCTCATGGTCAGCATTGTCACTGGCGTCCCACTGGATGTGAATTCTCCCTGCCCACTGGGTGTGAGTTTTCCTTGCCCTTTTGTGGGTTTTTCTGAGAATGTCGTAGTCGTAATGGTTTGTACAGTCCTTTGAGACATTTGTGATTTAGAGCGATATAAATAATCATTGATTGATTGATTGATTGAGTTTGCATGTCCTCCCCATGACTGCGTGGGTTCCCTCCGGGTACTCCGGCTTCCTCCCACCTCCAAAGACTTGCACCTGGGGATAGGTTGATTGGCAACACTAAATGGTCCCTAGTGTGTGAATGTTGTCTGTCTATCTGTGTTGGCCCTGCGATGAGTGGTGACTTGTCCAGGGTGTACTCCGCCTTCCGCCCGATTGTAGCTGAGATAGGCACCAGCGCCCCCGCTACCCCAAAGGGAATAAACGGTAGAAAATGGATGGATGGATACATACCTTTTGTTTTCGCCCGCTTGTGCCCTTTTGTGCATTATCCTTTCCATCCTTTGTAACTGAGCTACTGTGTGGAACAATTTCCCTTGTGGATCAATAAAGTTTGTCTAAGTTTAAGTCCAAAGATTAGTTTTGTTGTCAAAACTACAAACAACCTATGAAAAAACATACTTACACAAATGTATCATTTTTTTCAGGACTTTTTTTTTTTTATAAAAAATATGTTTCTAAGACAAAATCACTTTAATGACTGGTAGATTTTAATAAAAGCTGCTGGCGTATTTCATAGCTGCTTGAGTAATCCCCGTCATCTTCAAAATAGCATCATAACTTGTGGGTGTGGGTCTGGTGTGAGTTGTTGTTTGCAGGTATATACGGTACAGGCCAAAAGTTGGGACACGTCTTCTCATTCAATCCTTTTTCTCTATTTGAATAACTATTTACATCAGAGGTGTCAAATGTACGGTTCGCGGGCCTATTCAGGCCCACAAACAGGTTTTATCCGGGCCCGATAAAACTTGGGATTCTTCTTACAGGAAGATAAGAAGTAGTTCATACAGAAGTTGTCTTTTTAAAGGTATAAAAGTTTAAAAACAAAGTTAATAACTTTGTTATTAAAAAAGGGAAGGAAAAAAGGGGACGTATTAAGGTTGAGTTTGCAAAGTGTAAAAATGAGACATAATTTTTGAATAAAACAAACTGCTGTTCTAAATGCGTCCACTAGGTGTCACAATAGCAAATATTTGTATATTTGTATATGATGTTACATATGTAAAAAAAATTAAAAATAAACCACATGATGTTAGTGCAACAGTTGAGGAAATTGAGGAAACTGAGCAAACTACATAAGTGAAGTGAATTATATTTATATAGCGCTTTTCTCTAGTGACTCAAAGCGCTTTACATAGTGAAACCCAATATCTAAGTTACATTTAAACCAATGTGGGTGGCACTGGGAGCAGGAGGGTAAAGTGTCTTGCCCAAGAACACAACGGTAGTGACTAGGATGGCGGAAGCGGGAATCGAACCTGCAACCCTCAAGTTGCTGGCACGGCCACTCTACCATCCGAGCTATACCGCCCCATAAATAACATCCTGTTGATAGATTGAAAATTAACACCAATGAGTTAACTGATTAACGTTATCACATAATTTATTCAGAAAATATAAACATGTAAGTGTAAAAAAACAACATACATTTTTAAACAAAGAAAACCATCTGAAGTTGTCTTTATTTTACAGTTATCGTGCCGTGATTTTACCAGTACGGCTCATTTGGGAGCAGATTTTTCTCCATGTGGCCCCCGATCTAAAAAGAGTTTGACAACCCTGATTTACTTTGTAGACGAGGGGTCCCCAAACTTTTTAACCCGGGGGCCGTATTGGCAATTATTATTATTTTTTTACTTTGTACTACCCATGGGCCAGATTTTGGACGCTGGCGGGCCGTATCTGTAGTTTGGGGACCCCTGTTGTAAACTGTCACTAAAGGCATCACAACTATGAACAAACACATGTGGAGTTATGTATTTAACTGAAAAATGTTGTATTCTAGTTTTTTCAAAATAGCCACCCTTAGCTCTGATTACTGCTTTGTACACTCTTGGCATTCTCCCGATGAGCTTCAAGAGGTAGTCACCTGAAATGGTTTTCACTTCACAGGTGTCATAGTTTTGATGCCTTCAGTGACAATCTACAATGTAAATAAATAGTCATGAAAATAAAGAAAACACATTGAAATGAGAAGGTGTGTCTAAACCAGGGGTGTAAACTCAAATACAGAGTGGGCCAAAACTTAAAACTGAACAAAGCCGCGGGCCAAGGTTGAACAAATTAACCTTTAAATAGCGACCCAAACAAGTTTTGCAATGAATATTGAACAAGCAAGGCTTTAAATAGGGCAGCACGGTGGAACAGGGGTTAGTGCATCTGCCTCACAATACGAAGGTCCTGAGTAATCCTGGGTTCAATCCCGGGCTCAGGATCTTTCTGTGTGGAGTTTGCATGTTCTCCCCGTGACTGTTTGGGTTCCCTCCGGGTACTCGGGCTTCCTCCCATGGAACAGACAGCGCTTATATAACGTAATAGTGCAAAATCAACTTTCAAAAAACAAACGAAAAAACATCAGTGGATTAAAAAAATGTATGCCTCTTTTCTATTTGCAGCCTTCTGAGGTAAATATCAACATTAACTTTTTCCACAGGCTAATAAATTCAATAATAAAATAAAAATTAGGTAGGCGGGGTTTGGTGGTAGCGGGGGGGTGTATATTGTAGCATTCCGGAAGAGTTAGTGCTGCAAGGGTTTCTGGGTATTTGTTCTGTTGTGTTTATGTTAGGTTACGGTGCAGAGGTTCTCCCGAAATGTGTTTTGTCATTCTTGTTTGGTGTGGGTTCACAGTGTGGCGCATATTTGTAACAATGTTAAAGTTCTTTATACGGCCACCCTCAGTGTGACCTGTATGGCTGTTGACCAAGTATGTGTGTGAAAGCCGCATATATTATGTGACTTGGCCAGCACGCTGTTTATATGGAGGAAAAGAAGACGTGACGGCTTGTTGTAGAGGAAAGTGCCTTTAAGGCACGCTCCCAATATTGTTGTCCGGGTGGAAATCGGGAGAATGGTTGCCCAGGAAGATTTTCGGGAAGGGCACTAAACTTTGGGTGTCTCGCGGGAAAATCGGGAGGGTTGGCAAGTATGAGTATTAGCAGTGAATGCGGTGTTACCGGCGGGCCAGCTCTGTTAATTTGATATTGCCTCTAGGGCCAAATTAAATTAAACGGCAGAGTTTGACACCCATGGTCTAAACCTTTGGTCTGTACTGTATCCCTACATATTAAACTTGTAGACCGTAAAGTTGTAAGGTTAGACCACATAAAGTCTTGGATTGTTCTGATACCGCAGCAGTCTTGAATGCAGCAGTTTGACAAAAGCACTGGCTCATAGAAAATGAAAGTGCACTTTGTCCGATAGTTTCACAGTTATTGCAACAACTTTGAGTAATTGACCAACAAGTTTGTTCCCTTGGAAAGGGCAAGCAGGAGAGCTGAATAAATAATGGCTTGAGTTTAAAGGATATCTTTGAAAAGCTTCCCGGGTTGAACTCGCTGCCTCGTAAGGGACAGAATATTGATCCAGACTGAGCAAGGTGGAACAGCCTGGCCTCAGAACCACCCACGCCGACGTACACATCCGCGGAAAAGATCCAGGCTGTTTCTCAACATACGTTCCATTGTGCGTAAACACCCCCTATCAGCTGCTGCGAGCCCAAGGTCTACAAGATCTGTGACTCACAATGGAATTGACTGAAGAGAAATACTCACTACTACTTTTTCACAGAGCGATGACTAATGCGGTGGTAGTTTAAGAAAAAGCTGACTTTCAGCTCCGATGTAAAACTATTCAAGAGAATATTTGAGTTAGTGGGAAAATAAAGTCTGTTTGTGTTGTATAAAAGTACACACCAGAATGTTAGCTTCTTCATCTTCTCTCTATCCGTCAGAGATTTTCCTAAGAGGATATTTGAATTTGTGTCATCATGCTTTGCTATAATTTGAATTCCCATCTAGCTGTGATTTTTTTTTTTCTTCGGCCTATTCACTTGTTTCATCTACATAATTTCACTGAGCTGTAATTACCATAACAAAGATTTGGCATCCTCCGGTGATTTCGCTCGGTGAACAAATTCCATCCCAATTGGGATAAAATAACGTTTAATATGAATGAGAATTGGACTGGGGATGATGACAGCTTTATGATATGTAGCAGACGTTGGTTGAAAACAAAAGTTTTCGCGACAAAATGCCTCCCAAAGACTCTTCTTTAACATGTTAGTCCCGTTAGCCAGGGTCTACTTTGGAGGATTTGGTCAGGTGGCACAAAACCTGAATGAATAATGAGCTGTTTTTTTTTCACATTTCCCCCCCAATATTAAGCTTTTAAAAACTTGTCAAAAACTATATTTGTTTAAAGGGGACCTATTATGCAAGATCCTCGCAATTCCCCAAAGTTTTAAATCAAACAATATACAAACCCCGTTTCCTTATGAGTTGGAAAATTGTGCTAGTTGTAAATATAAACGAAATACAATGATTTGCAAATCATTTTCAACCCATATTCAATTGAATATGCTACAAAGACAACATATTTGATGTTCAAATTGATAAACATTTTTTTTTGGCAAATAATCATTAACTTTAGAATTTGATGTCAGCAACACATGACAAATAAGTTGGGAAAGGTGGCAATAAATACTGATAAAGTTGAGGAATGGTCATCAAACACTTATTTGGAACATTCCACAGGTGTGCAGGCTAATTGGGAACAGGTGGGTGCCATGATTGGGTATAAAAGCAACTTCCATTAAATGCGAAGTTATTCACAGACAAGGATGGGGCGAGGGTCATCACTTTGTACGCAAATTGTCGAAAAGTTTTAGAACAACGTTTCTCAACGAGCTATTGCAAGGAATTTAGGGATTTTACCAGGGGCGTCACTAGACCTAATACTGTACTGGGGCACACCTGGGGCACCAATACTTTATGTTAGCGTGCAAAGCGCGCAAGAAAAAACATTTTTAGCACTTATTTATCATAAAAAAATACATAAATAGTGCTTTAAACTATGAAATCATATCAGATTATTTTGTATGGATCTTTTATTAACCACCTGAACTTAACTAATGCATTTGACCTACTTGTGCAATTTTTTTACTCCAGACTTCTAAACTGCTACTGGTAAAAGCAAAAAGGAAGAGCAACGAATCTTTTTGAAATATATATTGCAGTAATCATCTGCAAATTTAACATCTACAAAAGTAAAATAAAAAAATAAAGCACCCCTACATCTCTGGGTTCTTTTATATTATTTAATTTCCATTTATGGCAATGTGGCTAATCCTATTTCAGATACACAAAACTATAAAATATACACAAAACAATAAAGCCACAGTAGTAGAATAAATGAACAACTGTTGTGTGTCTGTTCAGGGAATCATTTTCTGAGAAGTAAACTGGAACGTCTCGTTTTCATTTTTGCAAAGTGGTCAATCACTCTGGACAGACATGGAAATATTACAGTAACTGTTATACAGTTGACCAGTGGTTCCCAACTGCTGGGTCGTGACATAAAAGTGGATTGTGTGTCATTTTCAGTGAGTTGCAGTCAGATGTGTGCATGAAAAAAAAAAAAAGTTTAGGGAGAAAAAAATCTAATTGTGGCAACAAAACCAGATATTTTTAGCCATTTTTCTAGTGACTATTAGTGAGTATTTTAGCAAAAGGCAAACCGACTAAAAAGTTGGAGGAGGACTCCGGGCAGACATGGAAATATGTTTTTTTAAATCTAAATGGGGCAACAAAACCCGATATTTTCAGCAATCTTTCTGAAAACAAATACAGAAATGTTACTATTTTTTCTGGAAACAAAACCAGATGCTTTAGCTGTAGCCATTTTTCTGGTGACAAAACAAGATTATTTTAGTCAAAGTCACACCGATTAACAAGACAAGTCTACTGTGCTACTTTTCTGTGAAATAAACTTGAATAATTAAAAAATTTGGCTCACGACTTGATGATATGGAAAAATGTTTTTCTTCCTGAAGATAAACCATTTGAAAAGCACTCAACTCACACATGCTTACTCCAAATCATCATTGATGCAGAACCAGCAGACAATAACCAACATTATGTTTCATGTTCATTGGAAATTCCCCCGACAGCTCGTAAAGCAAATGAATGTTTGTCTTGATACAAGGAATAAGGTTAGCTAACTTAGCATCAACTTAAGACAATGATGTTGCCTAGCTAGCTAGGACTTCACTTACATCTCTCATTCCTCGCTTCTTCGTCATTGCTGCTGGCGAATAATTTTCTGATATCCATCTAGGAGTTACAGTTTGAGTCAAATCAAAATCAAAATAATGTAATTAACAAATTGTTGTTGGCTAACGTCACCTACCTCACGCAGTGATACGCATCCCCTCTCTCTCTCTCTCTCTCTCTCTCTCTCTCTCTCTCTCTCTCTCTCTCTCTCAACCAAAGTTTCGATCCACACGTGAATAAATTACCATATTAATTAGCCATGTGCTCACTGTTTCGTGGAGTGAATACAGTAGCAATCAATTACCATACTAAGTAGTATGTGCGCTGTTGTCTATGTTATGTAGACTTAAAATTATTACTTTAAAACAGTAGTTTTACACTTGTGAGTGTTAATGACACAGTTTTGCAGCAGTTGATATTCTAGTTTCAAGCATGTTTTACTTAATATAGGTCATAAAATCTTAGCAACAAGCTGTTATATATTACTGAGATCATTTAGGACCAAAACCCTTAAAACATGTAAAACATTCTAACATAAAATCTGCTTAGTGGGAAGAATTATCTTATCAGATAGAAAATAAGCAAATATCACCCATATTTGAGGTATTTAATCTTACTAAGATTTCAGTTTTTGCAGTGTGGTGAGGATGGCGGAAAAGATCATCAGGACTCCTCTTCCTCCTATCCAGGAAATCGCAAAAAGCCTCTGCCTGACCAGGGCTCGGAAAATCTGTAGAGACTCCTCCCACCCCCACCAAGGACTGTTTTCACTGCTGGACTCTAGATAGGGCCTCCGTAGCATAACCTCCAGGTTCTGTAACAGCTTCTTTCCTCAGACCATTAGACTCTTATCATAATAATCCCCTCAATTCCCCCCCAAAAACCGATTAACTCGCTGGAAAATAAAGACAATAAAACATACATCCATAAACAAACTGTCGTTCTTATCTGTACTGTAAAGTTCAAATTTGAATGACATTAAAAGGAAGTCTAAGTCTAAACACTCAAGTTGACGATCTCCATTACTCAATTAAGTTCGATCCTGCCATCTGTTGCCGATCCAGCATGAAGTCCAACTTTGGTCAACCAGGATAGGGTCCAGCTATGCAGTTTATGACCCTGGACAAGATAAGCTGTATCAAAAACAGATGGGTGAATTTCAGCCATCATGTCTTCATTCAGTTTAGAATAAAGACTGCTAGAGTTTTTACTAAAATACCTTCACAACTTCTTAGCCGAAGCTGAAAAAGACGGCAAGGATAGAAGAACCAACAAATATTACTTGGCTGCTTGCAAGACATCCCCATGGAAATAAGAGGTATCTGAGTAGTAAACGTGAACCGTCCACTTGTGTACAACAGCCCGAGAGAGGCGCTAATCCTAAATCGGAGCATTCCTATTATTGTGTTGTTGACAAACCTTGTTAACACTGCCCACAGCGCAAACATAGCCTACATGAGTCACATTTAGGAACACAGCCCACGGTACAATGCCAAAGATATTACACACGCTGCGTGGAATAAGAAAATAAACCGAGTCAATGTCAAGAGATTAGGGGACCGCTTTAAGTCATAAAAACTGGAGTGACGAGGCTCAGAGAGGAATTATCAAGATGAGCGGGGTCCTTCTTTTCCCCCCCCGTCTTTGCTTAAACAGGCACTTTGCTGTGAAAATTGCTTTAAGCCACTGTATTTTCCAGCCTATCTTCCACATATCATAAAACTGTCAACATTCAAGCCCATTTTCATTTATATTGGATTTTTTACTTGAAAGCTACTGAAGTTGGGTTCCTTCTGTAAGGGTTCAAAGTCTTTGTTATGGGAAATTAATCTCGGCGAAATCACTTGGGAGGGCACTGCAGCTGCAGTTAGCGTCGTCCCCGTCACGGTTCATTTTATCGCGCGAGCTCGGCCCTTCCCAAGTGCTCCGGCTCTTTTGTAGACCCAGGCTGAGCTGCTCAAACAGGCGGTGGACTAAAGACTTTACATATTGGACTTTCATGTGACGCCCACTACTTTTGCAAATACGAACAAACCAGTCCTCCCAAAAATCTTGGTTATAAAGGACAGTTGCATGGGTTGTGCAACATGTCATAGAGATACTGTATCCTCAATGTTTCATAATCATAACATGAGTACCGTATTTTACCGGATTATAAGGCGCACTGCTATTTAAAAAAAATTAAAAAACAACTTGTTTGATTTATATGGCGCATTAAAGGAGTCATATTATTATTTATTTATTTTCTGAGTATAAAACACTTCCTTGTGGTCTACATAACATGTAATGGTGGTTCTTTGGTCAAAATGTTGCATAGATTATGTTTTACAGATCATCTTCAAGCCGCTTTCTAATATTTTCTTCCGGACGATTTTTGGGCGGTCTTATTTATGTGGCTCACCTTCGACAGCGTCTTTTCTCCGTGATATTTTTTGTAGCGGTGTAGCGTGCAAGGACGGTAGTGGAAGAAGTGTCAAAAGATAGCGGCAACTGTTTTAATGACATTCAGACTTTACTTAAATCAATAACATAGTAGCATCTTCTCATCAGGAAACAACAATACCGGAAATGTGTGCTGTGAAAAACCATCTGACCGGAACTCTCTAATAACTAAAGTTCCTTGGGTGAACAATATAAACTAACTACAGAAATGGAAACAGCGGAGGATGAATGCCACATAAGAAGATAAAGAAAAAGAAGAAGCTTATCGACTACAAAGGCGGATGCGCGCAACTTTTCAGGATTCATGCAGATCCCAAATACAGATCAGCAGGTACTAGAAGGTAAGAAAAGTATCTTTTGCATATTATTGCAAAACAAAACGGCAGATAATATGTCTTACCTTATACACACACACCATATTAATACTCGTATGTTGAAGCACATCCAACGGTGCAGCCTACACTTATCTCTAATGTTTGTCTGCCATCTACTGGTAACATTTGTTAAACCATGTGCCAAATAAAATTGCTTCAAGGTGGGTAAGCGCAACCAAACGTATTCCTTACATTAGGCGCACCGAGTTTTGAGAAAAAAAAAAGATTTTAAGTGCGCCTTCTAGTCTGGAAAATATGGTAATTAATGACTAGAGGTGGGACTCTTTGGGCACCTCACAATTCGAATATGATTCAGGGACTACAGTTCGATTATAGCTTATTTATGTATCTATAATTATTATATTGTATATATTTGGTATATTGCAAATATATTGTATATTATTATCATATATTGTTAAAGTACTACATTCAATTATTAAAAATATTAATGTCAACAAGGCGGGGGGTGGAGGGTGGGGTGGGGGTTGAGTATATTCTTGCCCAGATGTGGGATCTGAGCTGAGGATGTCGTTGTGGCTTGTGCAGCCCTTTTGGGACATTCGTGATTTAGGGCTATATAAGTAAACATTGATTGATTGATATAATGCAATAGAGTACAGTACTTGCAAATGAGACAGAGCCGTATAGAAGGAAGTAAACAACTGGACAACACAGCTCAGTGTTTAATGTTAAAAAGTAATGTTTTTAGATTTTTGTTTTTAAACATTTAACATGTTTTAACAGAGTTGACCGCATACAGAAGTAGCCAAATTGGTACCATTGAGTCCCCAGTATCGATTACCAGGTACGGAGAATTGGTATGGTATTGATTCAAATGTGAAAGATACTTATTCCAAGGTATTTTGTTTGGCAAGGGAAGATGTTGGGAGACATTTTAAGTCAACCGACATATGGCGTTACATTTTGGGGATAGGTTGATTGGCAACACTAAATTGGCCCTAGTGTGTGAATGTGAGTGTGAATGTTGTCTGTCTATCTGTGTTGGCCCTGCGATGAGGTGGCGACTTGTCCAGGGTGTACCCCGCCTTCCGCCCGATTGTAGCTGAGATAGGCGCCAGCCCCCCCCCCCACGACCCCAAAAGGGAATAAGCGGTAGAAAATGGATGGATGGATTTTGGGGTTTGATAACACGGACAACTTGTGGTGTGCTAGTCAGAAAAACAACATAAAAGGGCTGCATGTTTTGACAAATGTTCCCCCTTTTGAGTGCAGCGGTTCAGGAGTACAAGAGTTATCTCGCACAAACAAATGCATAAAAGTATACATGGCTTTCCCAGCCTCCTATCTACCATTGGCACGGTCGCCACCGAATGGCTTTGCCGCCGAGCTCTGTAGAATGTTCCGCAACACGGCCGCCACGGCTGCTCCGGGAGAGTCGACACAAGCCGACTCAATTACTTGAGTCTGCAGCACACCACTAATCCCCACCCTCCTTTGCCTCGCCGCCATTATTCCTGCACATAAACAGACTCGCTCATACGTTCACGCCAGTGTGTTTAGTTTGCCGTTTATTTTTAGCAGCCCCTGCAACTTCTAATTAGGGGGAGCTGGTGTAGAACACAAGCATAAACGGCAACATTAGCGCCGAGGCTAATGAGAGACGCTATTGTGGGTATAGCCGGGTAATTTCATATCGTACTTTTATTATTCTTTCATCATTATCTCAGGGGATGACTGACCCTTCTGGATCTCATTTCGCTGCGGGCTCTTCTTAGTATTGGCTTCCGCACAACTCATTTAAGTAGCCGCATACATGGTATCAAGTAACCTTTACAATGGAATACATTGCAGTACAAGCACCGTAATAAAGATTAATAAAGACTACTTATTTAAATTAAAGTTTAAAGTTAAAGTACCAATGATTGTCACACACACACACTGCATGTGGTGAAATTATTCTCTGCATTTGACTCATCACCCCTGATCACCCCCTGGGAGGTGAGGGGAGCAGTGAGCAGCAGCGGTGACCGAGCCCGGGAATAATTTTTGGTGATTCAACTCCCAATTCCAACTGTTGATGCTGAGTGCCAAGCAGGGTGGTAATGGGTCCCATTTTTATAGTCTTTGGTATGAAACGGCCCGGGAACTCACAACCTACCGATCTCAGGGGGGACATTCTAACCACTAGGCCACTGAACAGGTTCGGATCTGCACCATGTTACAATTTTTAGTTGCAACTTTGTTTCGCACAAACATTATGACAACATGTGCAGTATTTTTGGTCTAGCTCCATCCTATCTTGCCGATTGTATTGTACCATATGTCCCGGCAAGAAATCTGCGTTCAAAGGACACCGGCTTATTAGTGATTCCCAAAGCCCAAAAAAAGTCTGCGGGCTATAGAGCTTTTTCATTTCGGGTTCCAGTACTCTGGAATGCCCTCCCGGTAACAGTTTGAGATGCCACCACAGTAGAAGCATTTAAGTCTCACCTTAAAACTCATTTGTATACTCTAGCCTTTAAATAGACTCCCTTTTTAGACCAGTTGATCTGCCGTTTCTTTTCTTTTTCTCCTATGTCCCACTCTCCCTTGTGGAGGGGGTCCGGTCCGATCCGGTGGCCATATACTGCTTGCCTGTGTATCGGCTGGGGACATCTCTGCGCTGCTGATCCGCCTCCGCCTGGGATGGTTTCCTGCTGGCTCCGCTGTGAACGGGACTCTCGCTGCTGTGTTGGATCCGCTTTGGACTGGACTCTCGCGACTGTGTTGGATCCATTATGGATTGAACTTTCACAGTATCATGTTAGACCCGCTCGACATCCATTGCTTTCCTCCTCTCCAAGGTTCTCATAGTCATCATTGTCACCGACGTCCCACTGGGTCATTATTGTCACCGATGTCCCACTGGGTGTGAGTTTTCCTTGCCCTTATGTGGGCCTACCGAGGATGTCGTAGTGGTTTGTCCAGCCCTTTGAGACACTAGTGATTTAGGGCGATATAAGTAAACATTGATTGATTGATTGATTGATAAACCAGTGGTTCTTAACCAGGGTTCGATCGAACCCTAGGGGTTCGGTGAGTCGGCCTCAGGGGTTTGGTGGAGCCTCCATCGTGTACATAAAAACTTCTCCCTATCGGCATATTAGGGATACGGCAACAGCAGAACCCAAACTGATTTGCAGGTGTGTAATTTGTTACGAGTTCATGCATTGTGTTTTTGTTTTTTGAACAAGGTGATGTTCATGCACGGTTGTGCACCAGTAAAAGATCATATAACTTTGTCTTGAATTTGAAATAGATTTTATTTTTCAATAAAGAAGGGTTCGGGGGCTGCGCATATGAAACTGGTGGGGTTCAGTACCTTCAACAAGGTTAAGAACCACTGCTCTAAACTAACAAGAAACGAGCCGATAAGTACCTGATACCCTTATTGGAGCTGCGTAGTTCTTGCAATTCATAGAAATGCATACTTGGACAAACTGTATCGATCCACAAAGTAATTTCTTCCACACAGTAACTCAGTTTCAAAGGATGGAAAGGATAATGAAGGTATTAAGTAGACCAAACATGTACCATAGTAGTGTCAACATATCTGTTTACGTTATCTGGAGCCAGAAGCTTTTTAAACAGGACACGATGCAAAAACTTAAAATACATCAATCCAGTTTTATTCCGCATTTCCCTTACGGTGTCACGTGGGGATACTCATATTCAAGGAAATGCTGTACTTAGAAACAGACTCCCTCTTTAAGACTGTAAAATATATTGGAAAAAAAGATACATATAATAATTAAACACAAAATAATGAAAAACAATGCAATGAATATCAATATATTCATATGTATTTAAAAGGTACATTTTCCGGAGCTAAACAATTCCTTTCCCAAATATTACTGAAAATGTAGAATATTTGTAATCCTCTATTGGATGGCATTATAACTAAAGAAAACACATAAATATATCCGAACATGGAATGAGGTATGAATCCAGTCACTGTGATTTCATCTTTTACCCACATAAGTCCCTGACACCTGCTGCGAGGTAGAATAGGGCGGTATTACGCAAATTATCCGTTGCATTGGAGCTGCAGTCCATGGAGGGTGGAGCAGTTAGACTGATTGCTTTGGGCAGTCAGCTGTTGCAGAGCTTGATGTGAAGCCAGCACTGTCACGGGCTTGTTATCTTTATCATTTTCCTCATCATACAGGGGACAACGGTGAGTCGACAGTGTTTTTTTTCCCCCTCCTCCAGAGGACAATATGTACTGTATGATATGCCGTCCTTTCCATTATTATGCAAATAACCCACTTATGGTTGATATGTACAGTATGCAGTCATATAGGATCTGGGACTGAGGAAATATTACACTTTGTAGCATTGGACGTTTGATTTGAATTCTTTACAGGCAAATGAAGTTTAACATTAATAGAAAAATAAAGCATTCAAGCTCTGTTTTCTGAAATATTATTGCATTAAAAGCTCCAAATTCCACCATGATACTTCAGTTTTCCACTAAAACGTATCGGTCGCAATGAGACAACTGCAGCTAAAAAACAACAACAATGGAGGATAACTAAGGGTCCTGACATTATCTTCTTGAAGGACAGCACGTGTGTCCAAGAGGAGACTGAGGGCAGCAAAAATAAAATGGGCCGCTCCAGCAAAGTGGAGACTTTGGAGCACAACACTGCAGTGGTTAGAGGTAAGGCACAGCATACATACAGTATGAGGGATAATGAAATCTCACAAGATTTGCAAACGTCTCACAGGTCATGTTAACTAACATCTTGTATGTAATTGCAACTCAAATTATCCTCTGCTTTGGACCCATCACCCTCACCCCCTGGGAGGTGAGGGGAGCATTGAGCAGCAGCGGTGGCTGTGCCCGGGAGTCATGTTTTGGTGATTTAACCCCCAATTCCAACCCTTGATGCTGACTGCCAAGCAGGGAGGTAATGGGTCTCATTTTTTATAATCTTTGGTATGACTCGGCCGGGGTTCGAACTCACGACCGACCGATCTCAGGGCGGACACTCTAACCCAGGCCTGGGCAATTATTTTGACTCGGGGCTCAAATTTAGAGAAAAAAATGTGTCTGGGGGCCTGTATATCTATTTTTAGGAACACTAATACAAAACCTCGCAATAATGTTGGATCGAATGCTAAAAACGTTATGACAGACCGCCTTAAAAAAACAGAATCCAATTTTATTTTTTTTACTGGAATAGACACCCAGAATGTACATGAAAATAAAGAATGTGGGATTTACAATATTAACTATGAAGGATAAAACACTGAATATTGACAACATATGAACGTCACCACCCCTCCATCCACATATTTTACAATCAAGTAAAAGAGCAACAAAAATGCAACAAACACAGTGAAATATGAACGCGAAGGGTAAAAAAAAACAACTTTGATGTATCACTAAACTTTATAACTTTGTTGTAAAAATCTCTGTCCATGACACTCACATTTTAAGCTCTGGAAACACTCTGTGGAAACGCTCCCCACCCACACTGCTCGGTGCCTCGTCTGAGTTGCTGTAACTAATTAGATGACCATAGTAACTAATTAGATGACCATAGTCAGGGGGCCGGTATATCAATTTTTAGGGACACTAATACAAAACCTCACAATAATGTCCGATTGAATGCTAAAAACGTTATGACAGACCGCCTTGAAAACGGAATGGAATTTGACATGTTTCTATGAACGATAAAACACTGAATATTGACAAAATATGAACGTCACACCCCTTTCGATCGACACATTTTACAATCAAGTGAAACGCAACAAAAATGCAACAAACAGTGAAATATGAACGCGAAGGGTACAAAATAAACCCCACTAACAATCTGATACATCTGATACATCACTAAGCTTTAGAACTTTGTTTGGAAAATCTCCTTACGTGTTTTTGGAAACGCTCCCCACCCACACTGCTTGGTGCCTCGCCTGAGTTGCTGTGACTTATATTACCATAGTAACTAATTAGATGACCATAGTAACTAAATAGATGACTATATTAACTAATTAGATGACCATAGTAACCAAATAGATGACCATAGTAACTTGTATATCATGCAGATGTCAACCATTGAAATACTTAGTATAGTTCAAGACTTTTGGTCATCAGAAAACATGAGTTACATCATATTGGCAGCTACACTTTCCATCTTAAAGATCTAAAAAAAATTATTTGAGAATTTCCAGATTGAAAAGCTTAAAGGGCCGCATGTGGCCCCTGGGCCTTATATTGCCCAGGTCAGCTCTAACCACTAGGCAGGTATCGGTATAAATATCGGTATCGGACAATGCGAAAATCTTCACGTTCCATAAGATCTTCTTCATCCATCCATCTCACTGTCCCCTTTTTTAAACTGTCCACCATGTTTGCCCGAGCTTTCAGCCGCTATGCCCTACATCTTTGGAACTATTTACCACCAGACCTTCTTAATTTAGACTTAAGTTCCCTCTTTAAATTAAAACTCCAAACACACCTATTACTGACTACTTATTTACTGTAATCATCATATTGTATCTTTGTTGTTGTTGTTATCGTTTTAATCCAATTTGATTGTATTGTTTTTGATTTTATACAGTGTCCTTGAGTGCCCAGAAAGGCGCCTTATAAGTAACATTTATTAGGGACCGATGTCTCTTTGGGACAGAGGACCCTATTGAATTTCTAGCGTTTTATTATTATTAATAGAGACCGATGTCCCTTTGGGTCAGAGGACCCTATTGAATTTCTAGCTTTTTATTATTATTATGATTCTTTATTATTATACCGCCGCCTCTGTAATTTGACCCCTTTAACATGCTTCAAAACTTACCAAATGTGACACACACATCAGGACTGGCGAAAATTGCGATCTAATCAAAAAACCAGACCCCAAAACTCAAAAATACACTCAAGCGCCCCCTAGGAATAAAACACAGACAAATCTGTCTCTAAATTCCAGTAGGAATGTTGTAGAAACCGAAACAAATACCTCTATGTAGGTCTCAATTAGACCTATATTTCATACACTGACACCCTCCAGCTAAAATCAACAGGAAGTTTGCAATTCCCCCTTCAATACAAAAGTTGGCTAAAAAACATTGCTTTTTTTTTCAAACATTATCTCCCCTGAGGCAGTTTGTCGTTTTGGCTTCAAATTAGCAAGAGAAAAGAGAATGAACCTTTCTGATTAAAAGTTGATGAAAGAGTTTAATTATTGTTATTGTTATTAGTGTGCAAGGCTCCAATATCCGTATTGTGTCGTAAGTCACAATGTCAACAGTTTCCAAGCAAAAATGGTTAATGTACAGTGGGGCAAAAAAGTATTTAGTCAGCCACCGATTGTGCAAGTTCTCCCACTTAAAATGATGACAGAGGTCTGTAATTTTCATCATAGGTACACTTCAACTGTGAGAGACGGAATGTGAAAAAAAATCCAAGAATTTACATTGTAGTAATTTAAAAATAATTTATTTGTAAATTATGGTGGAAAATAAGTTTTTGGTCAACCATTCAAAGCTCTCATTGATGAAAGGAGGTTTTGGCTCAAAATCTCACGATACATGGCCCCATTCATTCTTTCCTTAACACGCATCAATCGTCCTGTCCCCTTAGCAGAAAAACAGCCCCAAAGCATGATGTTTCCACCCCCATGCTTCACAGTCGGTATGGTGTTCTTGGGATGCAACTCAGTATTCTTCTTCCTCCAAACATGACGAGTTGAGTTTATACCAAAAAGTTCTATTTTGGTTTCATCTGACCACATGGCATTCTCCCAATCCTCTGCTGTATCATCCATGTATCCATTTTGATATAAACTCAACTCAATACTGAGTTGCATCCCAAGAACACCACACCTACTGCAAAGCATGGGGGTGGAAACATCATGCTTTGGGGCTGTTTTTCTGCTAAGGGGACAGGACGATTGATCCGTGTTAAGGAAAGAATGAATGGGACCATGTATCGTGAGATTTTGAGCCAAAACCTTCCATCATTGAGAGCTTTGAATGGTTGACCAAATACTTATTTTCCACCATAATTTACAAATAAATTCTTTAAAATTCCTACAATGTGAATTCCTGGATTTTTTTTTCACATTCTGTCTCTCACAGTTGAATTGTACCTATGATGAACATTACAGACCTCTGTCATCATTTTAAGTGGGAGAACTTGCACAATCGGTGGCTGAATAAATACTTTTTTGCTTCACTGTATATCGAGAAAAGGCAGAAAATATATATATATATATTGTTTTTTTAGAGGTTGCAGAATTGGGACTGAGAAGTTCAAGAGTTTTTCCTGCAGCACAATGCAAATCTGACGCAGCCGAGACATGTTCCTTCTCCAAACGGTGTGTGGCTCTAAACTCCGACGAAAAAAGTACTAAAGTACGAGCACCGAGTTGCTGTTGGTTACCTGAGCCAGAAGGCCCCGGTGCCTTAACAGCTGTCTCCCACTCCACCCCGCCGACCCCTCACGGGCCGAGAGCCCCACTGTGCACATCCGCCTAATCAGACTGCTCAGTATGCAGAAAGACCTCCCAGACGGCCCGGGCGCTGAGCCCTCCATCGCTGACCTCCCCTAAAGCTACAGAGACGAGGACTAAGCTGTGCCCAGTCAGCCGGTGCCAGATGTCAGACGGGATGGATAGCAGGGATAGTTATGCAGAGGACCAAGCGAGGCCCCAGATCAAGTGGTACCGACTCCACATTTTTACGCTTTGCCTACTGGGGAACACAGGAAATGATCTGCCTTATAAATCAGCGCACATTAAATTCTCCCTTGGCTAGTTTTTAATACCGGAGGATTGAACTTTTTCAAGGATGTTTCGTATAATGGACCCGGTGTGCACCTTTTTGCACGTTTAATTAAATCTAGCCATATAAATAGATGCAAACTTTACCTTTGATGTAATTAACATATTCACAGCACTGCTGGTGAGCGCTGTTGCATAAAGAAAGTTTACATTCACAATTAAAGAAGGGGGAAAAAAAAAAGATCCTTGAGAGCCCAACTTTTTCTCAAAGCGAGTTACGAGTTTTACTGGTGCTGTGACTAGTGATGAGGGAAGAACCGATGCCTTTGTCCCCATTATTGATCGAAATGGAACCAAGAAAAAAAACAATAATACATTAATGAGCTAATAGTGAAATAATAAATGGAACTAAGAAAAAGGAATAATAAGTATACAACATTGTGTGGTACTCAGTTGCCCTCTGTATTTCAAATTTTGATTTCTATCTACTGTTTTAAATGGTTTCACCCTTAAAATAGTTTTTAATCATATTATGTTCTACTCCGGCTTCCTCCCACCTCCAAAGACATGCACCTGAGGATAGGCCCCTCCCACCTCCAAAGACATGCACCTGGGGATAGGCCCCTCCCACCTCCAAAGACATACACCTGGGGATAGGTTGATTGGCAACACTAAATGGTCCCTAGTGTGTGAATGTGAGTGTGAATAATGTCTGTCTATCTGTGTTGGCCCTGTGATGAGGTGGTGACTTGTCCAGGGTGTACACCGCCTTCCGCCCGATTGTAGCTGAGATAGGCGCCAGCGCCCCCCGCAACCCTAAAGGGAATAAGCGGTAGAAAATGGATGGGATGGATGGATATTTTATATTGTTTTTATATTGGTTTTATATGTATCTATTTTTATTTTTTGTTTTTATTCAGTCATTGGTGGAGCTCAGGATAGTATTTGAATGTTGTTTTTAATATTGTTGTGCAGCACTTTCGAAACATTTTGTTGTTCAAATGTGCTATATAAATAAAGTGGATTGGATTGAACACATAAATGTAACCAAGGAAATAGTCCAAAGTGTGGAATAGTTTTGCTCTTATAGCGCCAAATGTTTAATAACTGAGTTGTGTTTTTAATATGCCTATTTTGCCCAACTATTCCTTTGGAGAAAAAAAACAAAAAACATTTGCTGTTTAAATATGGTGACTTTTTCAATCCATCAGATGGCGGATGGCCATTATGAAACACCAACACAATATCAATGCAGTGTCTATGCAGCTAATGGATGTGCCGTACACTCACTGAGGACATACACTAAATGTGTACAACTTTGCAAAACAGTATAGTGTAGTACGGGATAGCTCGGTTGGAAGAGCGGCCGTGCCAGCGACTTGAGGGTTCCAGGTTCAATCCCCCGCTTTCGCCATCCTAGTCACTACCGTTGTGTCCTTGGGCAAGACACTTTACCCACCTGCTCCCAGTGCCACCCACACTGGTTCAAATTTAATTTAGATATTGGGTTTCGCAATGTAAAAGTGCTTTGAGTCACTAGAGAAAAGCGCTATCCATCCATGTTCTACCGCTTATTCCCTTTGGGATTGCGGGGGCCGCTGGTGCCTATCTCAGTTACAATCGGGCGGAGGGCGGTGTACACCCTGGACAAGTCGCCATCTCATCGCAGGGCCAACACCGATAGACAGACAACATTCACACTCACATTAGAGAAAAGCGCTATATAAAATATAACTCACATGATTCTCACAACATGCCTTTGGAACAAAAAGAAAAAAATAATACATTTTATACAAACACTGTATGACGACGACGACAATACAATATAATGTACTACAAACAACTAAATTATTTTCATGAAATTATGTAATAATATCTTACCTTGAAGAGTGGACTTTTTACCTTACCTGTCAAACACACCATCAGCAGCTTCTCCATAAATTCACGGATAAATAAATGTACACCGTTAATAAAAAAATATGTTGACATCCTTTGCTGGCGTTATCGACTCATTCTGCTTTCCTAACTCTGTTGACTACACTTGAACCACTTCGCCAAGTCAAAGACATGCTCGGTAATGTCTTAAATGACTTCTTTCTTTACTTTGGCGCTATCGACTTATTCTGCTTTTTTAATTCTGTAGACTACACTTGAACTGCTTCGGTACATGCTCGGTCATGTCTTTGATGATTTCCCTTATAATTCAATGACAATCATTTCACTTTTTTCCCCAACACTGTCCTCGACATTCACTGTTGTTGTTACCAGTCTTAGTAAAACAAAATGATGTCGCTCTCTTTGTATTAGCTAATGTAAGCACGGATATTTTGGTCGGATCTTACAGGGGTTCACTGTGACATTCACTATGCAAACTAACGTCGGGGAAGACTAGTAACCAGAATTTTTGCACAACAATTACCCATCAGACAGCTCATATCCTGAAAAACTTGTATATTGGGGTAATCATAAGCGTAGGTACTACTGTATACTATCCATCTATCCATCTATTTTCTACTGCTTGTCCCGTTCGGGGGCGCTAGAGCCTATCTCTGCTGCATTCGGGCGGAAGGCGGGGTACAGCCTGGACAAGTTGCCACCTCATCACACTATAAAACAGAAATACAACCAATAGGCCACAAAAGAGCCCTCTGAGAGGATGCCTATGTTTTTAGCAAGAGAGTTAACAAAGTTCTGCTCGTAGGCTTAGCAGTTGACTAAGGTAATAACAGTTAACACGCGTAAAAGCCAAGGTAGTAATTAGTAAAGACATTTATCAGGGGAGCGACACGTCCTTCAAATCTCGAGTGGACGACGAACCGTGCGATCAATTGGGACATGGCGTTTATTAGAGAAGGGGCCTGCTATCTGAGGAAATACGGTAGTTTAAATTCAAACCAGAATGTGCACTGGAGGCAATTAAGATGCCTTTGGTTTTAAATGGCAACACGCTCTTGATTGCGGCAGCAGTGGCAATGACACACAAGGCACGTTATCTGTGCACATATTGGAAGTGCAGCCGCCTCCCTCTGCACTGGCTGATGTAATCCCAGGCAACACAGCACCCATTAATTCTAAAAATCTCCTCAGAGACAACACAAGAGAAAGAGAGAGAGAGGAGAGAGTGGCGAAAAAAAAGCTTCTCCAAGGGAATTTAGAAAGAGAATTCCTTGTTTACCTCTTCAACATGTCACCCTTTAAAAAAAAAAAAAAAAAGGTCTGGTTATTGATCCCTGAGAAGAGAGTCTGTCAGATTTCACTGTGCTCCTGCCGCCCCCCGGCTCTTTGCTCAGTCCCCCCAGCCTAGAGAGGATGTCATCCCCTGGGGGCCGATTAGAGACGTTTTCCTGGGAGACTTCCAGGTCACCTTTTTAAGCTCCTTCTCCCCTTTTCAGGCAAGCGTACTTCACTATGTCAGACACTTAAGACTTGGGGAGATGACTCCATAAGGGACACAGACAGCCATTGTCATTAAGGGGGGTGAATATATCGGCAACTAACGATTCCATCTGATTCCGATTCTTGGGATGATGATTCGATTTGGAATTGATTCCCGATTCAGCATGATTCTCGCTTCGAATTGAGTTTCACAACGTATTATTTGGAATAATAATTGTAATGAAACGTTTTCAAAACAGGTTACAGGTTAGAAAAGGTCTTACTAGCTGCACGGACATGGCCTAAACATTTGTTTAAAAAAAGTTAGTTCTCATAAAATAAAAAAATAAAATAAATTTATATATATATATATATATATATATATATATATATATATATATATATATATATATATATATATATATATGGGCTTCACGGTGGCAGAGGGGTTAGTGCGTCTGCCTCACAATACGAAGGTCCTGCAGTCCTGGGTTCAAATCCAGGCTCGGGATCTTTCTGTGTGGAGTTTGCATGTTCTCCCCGTGAATGCGTGGGTTCCCTCCGGGTACTCCGGCTTCTTCCCACTTCCAAAGACATGCACCTGGGGATAGGTTGATTGGCAACAATAAATGGTCCCTAGTGTGTGAATGTGAGTGTGAATGTTGTCTGTCTATCTGTGTTGGCCCTGCGATGAGGTGGCGACTTGTCCAGGGTGTACCCCGCCTTCCGCCCGTTGTAGCTGAGATAGGCGCCAGCGCCCCCCGCGACCCCGAAAGGGAATAAGCGGTAGAAAATGGATGGATGGATGGATATATATATATATATATATATATATATATATTAGGGCTGTGAATCTTTGGGTGTCCCACGATTCGATTCAATATCGATTCTTGGGGTCACGATTCGATAATATATCGATTTTTTTCGATTTGATTCGATTCAATTCTCGATTCAAAAACGATATTCTTCCGATTCAAAACGATTCTGTATTCATTCAATACATAGGATTTCAGCAGGATCTACCCCAGTCTGCTGACATGCTAGCAGAGTAGTAGATTTAAAAAAAAAAAAAGTAGCTTTTATAATTGTAAAGGACAATGTTTTATCAATTGATTGCAATAACGTAAATTTGTTTTAACTATCAAACGAACCAAAAATATGACTCATTTTATCTTTGTGAAAACATTGGACACAGTCTGTTGTCAAGCTTATGAGATGCGATGCAAGTGTAAGCCACTGTGACACTATTGTTCTTTTTTATTATTTTTTATAAATTTCTATTGTTAATGTCATTGAGGGATTTTAATCACTGCCATGCTGAAGTTATAACTAATATTGATACTGTTGTTGATAATATTCATTTTTGTTTCATTACTTTTGGTTTGTTCTGTGTCGTGTTTGTGTCTCCTCTCAATTGCTCTGTTTATTGCAGTTCTGAGTGTTGCTGGGTCAGGTTTGGTTTTGGAATTGGATTGCATTGTTATGGTATTGCTGTGTAGTGGTTTGTTGGATTGATTTAAAAAAAATAAAAAAATTGTATAAATCTGACTGTGATGAAGTCAGTGCCTCACCAGCCATGAACCTCACCGCACCTTATTGGACGGGAATGACCCGAAGCGACTCTTCCAATTATGCTTTGGATAAAAACGGTCTGAATGCGGCCACTATGCAGAGGTCCCGAGCCTTCTGTCTCTCAGCAGGTCAAAGCTGGGACGTGTCCCGTCTACCTGCGGGCCAGGCCTGACCTTTACCTTATCGAGTTAAACGTGATGCAATTATAGACCCAGCCGAACTGCCACGACCATTACCAGCCTGTTGTCCATTAGTGACCTGTGGCTAAGGCATGCATGTCCACATTGTCTTCACTGAGCTTATTGCACACAGCATGACCTACACTCTGTATACACTCTATATAAACTGCACCTACGCACAGTCAGGTGCAATCTGTGTATGCATGAGTCTCAAGGAAGGTTGCTCTCAGTATTTATTACTGTGTGGGAGCGCGTGTAATTGCTGCACGTGCACGCGGCGGAGAGGCGTCGCTATGATAAGTGACTCTCCGCCTGATTAAAGAGAAGTCTCTCTTGCAATAATGAACACAGGAGATCCATCAGCCGGGCGCCTTTGAGGAGCGTCTAGCGCATCGGCAGCTAAAGAGCCTGTGATCTCTCGGATTTTCAACGCACCTTGATTAACTTGGCGGCGTACTAAATGCGAAAGTATTGAGTTCAACGGGAGGAGAAAAGATGATGATGGTTGTTAGGTGAAGTTGGCGGGATGTATGGAAGGAGAACACACTCGAGTTGAGCAAATTAGGGTAAATATAATAAACATTTTAAGAAGGAGCATTGGAAGACGATGAGCTGCAAGTTTATACAAAATGTCACGTTTCTGGGGCGTAATCGTTTTGAATTTTGGCGCCAAATATGCCTCCAAAGTTCCAAAAAGCAACAGAGTTCACATAATGTGTGATATCTTGCTTAGGGATGGGTACAGTAACTTTCATATTTGATTCCATTCTGTACCAATTCTCAGGACCTGGTAATCAAAATCAGTAAACTGTGGAAAATGTTAATTGTTTAAAAAATATTATAGTCGAAGTTTCTGTGGTTTATCCATTATATAGGGCTCAATACCGGGATAGAGCGGAATATACTTTAGGTCAGGAAAAAAACACAAAGGCTATTTGTCTGTAAGCCTTTTAAATGTGTTGGTCATGTATGATGTCTTTTTGATGTTATTTTTGTTTGTGTTGTGTAATGTCTATTGTTCAAATGTAAGGCAGTGAAAATGAATTTCCCCAATGGGGACCAATACATCTAAATCAAAATAATTCAAATTTCATCCCAACAAGCCTGTTTGCAGGGAAACCTGCAAAACAGGCTTGTAGGGATTAAGTAGCCTTTGTGTTTTTTCCTGGCCTGACATATAAATAAGTGAAGTGAAGTGAATTATATTTATATAGCGCTTTTTCTCTGGTGACTCAAAGCACTTTACATAGTGAAACCCAATATCTAATTTTTACATTTAAACCAGTGTGGGTGGCACTGGAAGCAGGTGGGTAAAGTTTCTTGCCCAAGGACACAACGGCAGTGACTAGGATGGCGGAAGTGGGGATTGAACCTGCAACCCTCAAGTCGCTGGCCCGGCCACTCTACCAACCAGGGGCGTCGCCAGACATATTTCAGTGGGGCACGTGCCCCACTGTTGATCTGCAGTGCCCCAGTAAAAATTTCACCAATAAAAAAAAAAAACGCTTCAGAGTTTTAAGTCTACATAACATAGACAACAGCGCTCATACTACTTAGTATGGTAATTGATTGCTGCTGTATTCACTCCACGAAACAGTGAGCACATGGCTACTTAATATGGTAATTTATTCACGTGTGGATCAAGACTTCGGTTGAGAGAGAGAGAGAGTGAGAGAGAGAGAGAGAGAGAGAGAGAGCGAGAGAGGGGGATGCGTATCACTGCTGAGGTAGGTGACGTTAGCCAATAACAATTTGTTAATTACATTATTTTGATTTCGATTTGACTCAAACTGTAACTCCTAGATGGATATCAGAAAGTTATTCGCCCGCAGCAATGAAGAAGAAGCGAGGAATGAGAGATTTAAGTGAAGTCCTAGCTAGCTAGGCAACATCATTGTCTTAAGTTGATGCTAAGTTAGCTAACGTTATTCCTTGTATCAAGACAAACATTCATTTGCTGTACGAGCTGTCGGGGGAATTTCCAATGAACATGAAACATAATGTTGGTTATTGTCTGCTGGTTCTGCATCAATGATGATTTGGAGTAAGCATGTGTGAGTTGAGTGCTTCTCAAATGGTTTATCTTCAGGAAGAAAAAAATGTTTCCATGTCATCAAGTCGTGAGCCAAATTTTTAAATCATTCAAGTTTATTTCACAGAAAAATAGCACAGTAGACTTGTCTTGTTAATCGGTGTGACTTTGACTAAAATAATCTTGTTTTGTCACCAGAAAAATGGCTACAGCTAAAGCATCCAGTTTTGTTTCCAGAAAAAATAGTAACATTTCTGTATTTGTTTTCAGAAAGATGGCTAAAAATATCGGGTTTTGTTGCCCCATTTAGATTTAAAAAAATATATTTCCATGTCTGTCCTGAGTCCTCCTCCAACTTGTTAGTTGGTTTGCCTTTTGCTAAAATACTCACTAATAGTCACTAGAAAAACAGCTAAAAATATCTGGTTTTGTTGCCACAATTAGATTTTTTTCTCCCTAAACTTTTTTTTTTTTTTTCATGCACACATCTGACTGCAACTCACTGAAAATGACACACAATCCACTTTTATGTCACGACCCAGCAGTTGGGAACCACTGGTCAACTGTATAACAGTTACTGTAATATTTCCATGTCTGTCCAGAGTGATTGACCACTTTGCAAAAATGAAAATGAGACGTTACAGTTTACTTCTCAGAAAATGATTCCCTGAACAGACACACAACCGTTGTTCATTTATTCTACTACTGTGGCTTCATTGTTTTGTCTATATTTTATAGTTTTGGGTATCTGAAATAGGATTAGCCACATTGCCATAAATGGAAATTAAATAATATAAAAGAACCCAGAGATGTAGGGGTGCTTTATTTTTTGTTTTACTTTTGTAGATGTTAAATTTGCAGATGATTACTGCAATAAATATTTCAAAAAGATTCATTGCTCTTCATTCCTCTTCCTCTACCAGTAGCAGTTTAGAAGTCTGGAGTAAAAAAGTGCACAAGTAGGTCAAATGCATTAGTTAATTTCAGGAAGTTAATAAAAGATCCATACAAAATAATCTGATGATTTCATAGTTTAAAGCACTATTTATGTATTTTTTATGATAAATAAGTGCTAAAAATGTTTTTGCTTGCGCGCTTTGCACGCTCACATGAAGTATTAGTGCCCCAGGTGTGCCCCAGTACAGTATTAGGTCTAGTGACGCCCCTGCTACCAACCGAGCTATATATGTTTTTATATATTTAACATTGAGCTTTGTTGTTTAGTTGTTATCTTGTTTTCTCACGGTAAACTGCAGTGTATCCATCCATCCATTTTCTACCGCTTATTCCCTTTTGGTGTCGCGGGGTGCGCTGGTGCCTATCTCAGCTACAATCAGGCGGAAGGCGCCGTACACACTGGACAAGTGGCCACCTCATCGCAGCACTGCAGTGTAGTGTATTATATAATAGACTTTGCATGCAGTTGTAATGCATAGACTATGGTGCGCTAGAAAGGAAGTAGTCCTTGCCATTGAGTTGAATATCCCACTCTTTTCTTTTGTTTAGCTAAAAAAATGGCCTGTTCTTTAAGTACTGTACTTTTTACACATCAGTTGTAGTTTCAAATGTGGATCCTTATAGTACTTTTGAGCGGCTTCTTGCTTTGTTGGCATGTAAAGTTGTTATATTACATAGAGGCAGTCTGGCTGAGTCCGCTCTGAGTGCCTGACTGCCGTTTTTCCGCTTAGGCCGGTGCCAAAGCTGCAATCAGATGCGACGCGACGTAGCATTGTTTGACTTTAAGACTTCGGTCAGTACCTATAAAAATACCAAATTCGGAACACATCCCTGGTCATGCCATCCGTTAGCCTACGGCGTATTAACGCATTTTCTTCATTTTCATTTTGACACTTACATATATTATGATTATGTATATTTTAGCGTCCCGGAAAAGTTAGTGCTGCAAAGGTTCTGGGTATTTGTTCTGTTGTGTTTATGTTGTGTTACGGTGCGGCTGTTCTCCTGAAATGTGTTTGCCATTCTTGTTTGGTGTGGGTTCACATTGTGGCGCATATTCGTAACAGTGTTAAAGTTGTTTATACGGCCACCTTCAGTATGACCTGCATAGCTGTTGACCAAATATGATTGCATTCACTTATGTGTGTGAAAAGCCGTACATATATTATGTGATTGGGCCGGGACGCAAAGTCAGTGGTTACTAAGGTTTATTGGTGCTCTGTACTTCTCCCTACGTCCGTGTTCAACGGCGTTTTAAAAAGTCATGAATTTTACTTTTTGAAACCGATACCGATAATTTCTGACATTACATTTTAAAGCATTTATCGGCCGATCATATCGGCAGACCGATATTATCGTACATCTCTAACTCTAAACAATTTAAGATAATACAAA
The DNA here is from genome assembly GCF_033978795.1 of Nerophis ophidion. Lineage (NCBI taxonomy): Eukaryota > Metazoa > Chordata > Actinopteri > Syngnathiformes > Syngnathidae > Nerophis > Nerophis ophidion. The sequence continues at coordinate 12,423,302 of NC_084612.1, read as the reverse complement.
CAATCATCAAATACAATATATTTCCAACTCTATACATTTCCATATGTAAACATGTGAGAGGACAATTTTCCTAAATGGTAAATGGGTTATACTTGTATAGTGCTTTTCTACCCTCAAGGTACGCAAAGCACTTTTGACACTATTTCCACATTCACCCATTCACACACTGATTGCTGGTGTTGCCATGCAAGGCCCTAATCACGACCCATTAAGAGCAAGAGTGAAGTGTCTTGTTGGTAGAAGGTGGGGATTGAACCAGGAACCCCCAGGTTGCTGGCACGGCCACTCTCCCAACCGCGTCACGCCGTCCCCTACAGTGATTCGTAAGGTGCGACTACTAGTTTAGGAGTACACTCACCCCATGTTGTATCACAGACAATGCATGCTCAAAACTAAATACAATGTATCATATTTCACAATAGCTAAACATATATTGTATTTTTCGGAGTATAAGTCGCTCCGGAGTATAAGTCGCATCTGCCGAAAATGTATAATAAAGAAGGAAAAAAAAACATATATAAGTCGCATTGGAGTATAAGTTGCATTTTTTGGGGAACATTTTTTGATAAGTGGCCGTGTGCAACCCGAGGGTCCCTGGTTCAATCCCCACCTAGTACCAACGTCGTCACGTCCGTTGTGTCCTTGAGCAAGACACTTCACGCTTGCTCCTGATGGGTGCTGGTTAGCGCCTTGCATGGCAGCTCCCTCCATCAATGTGTGAATGTGTGTGTGAATGGGTAAATGTGGAAGTAGTGTCAAAAGCGCTTTGAGTACCTTGAAGGTAGAAAAGCGCTATACAAGTACAACCCATTTACCATTTATTTTACGGTAATGTGTTAATAATTTCACATATAAGTCGCTCCTGAGTATAAGTCGCACCCCCGGCCAAACTATGAAAAATAAAGTGATTTATAGTCTGAAAAATCATCATACAAAATAACATTTAAGGCATTTTACTTACTTGAATTTTGAGAGATCCAGTCCAATCAAACAAAGAGATGAGTCCAAAGACGTTTGTGCCCTGAAGGCATCACCTAAAAACACATTAACCATACAATGTCATTACAGGGTTCAACAATTGACTATAGAAATGTGTCTTTTGGAAATAAAACAAAAACTAAACAATCACTGTTTTTAGGGTAGCTAAATCTGATGTTGTAACTTTACAATGTTGGGTTTTACAGGGTTTTGACAACTTTCAACTACAACTTTATTATTTTCTATGCTAAAACACAGAGGAAAATTGGAGCTGTGTGTTTTGCTGTGTAATTTCCACACAAATGGATCAATCATTAGCAGGCCGGATAAACAAATCAATTGAAAACAGCAACTAATACACTTTAACATGAACCTTTGACCAGATATAGGGTATTCTGTTAAAAGCTTTGACAAGTAATCCTTCAAAAGGGACTACATCAGACGCCAAACGAGACCTTCACAAACTTCTTAAACAGGTTAATGCACATCCTGTGGCTTACTTTGAGCACCTTCATGTTCACAATGACAAAGGCCCCGTCAGGTGCATTGGAAGCACCGGATGCTTCCCGAGTCGGGGGACTCGTTGCAAACTTCAATAAAGCACCGTGCGGGGACCATTCGTGCTCTTTTATCATTTATTGGCCCGTTCTTTTCTCAGGCCTGCCGGGAGTTGTCCCACTTATTCCAAAGTATGCACCTTGCCACTCAGGTGAACTCTAGTACAGGCCCGTTTTTTTTTTTTTTTTTAGCCTGAACTGCTACCCAGGGGGAAGGTTTGCCAACATTCTGATTTCAGGTCCACAAGTTTTCACTGGTTGTTTTCCATTGTTTGAAGTCATAGCAGATGCTTCTTGGTCCAGAAAACTTGCTATAGGTGAGCTTAGCCTGTTGCTGTCCCTAAACTATAAGCCCGTCATATTTCATTTCTCTTCAGTCTTTCATTTCTCTTCTGTTTTCCTCTCAGATAAAACTGATCTCCTTACATATTGAAATGCAACCATACAGCAGCGTTTTTCAACCTTTATTGAGCCGAGGCACATTTTTTTCATTTAGAAATACGGAGGCACACCACCAGGAAAAAACGTTAAAAGATTAAACTCCACCAGGTCGTCGTGACTTATTTTGAGTTTTTTGGTGTTTTCCTGTGTGTAGTGTTTAAGTTCAATCAGTCAATGTCAATCAATGTTTATTTATATAGCCCTAAATCACAAGTGTATCAAAAGGCTGCACAAGCCACAACGACATCCTCGGTTCAGATCCCACATGAGGGCAAAGAAAAACTGACAATCCGCCGCTGCTGCTCCCAAGCTCTGGAACGACCTGCCTCTGAGTGTTAGACAAGCCTCCTCTCTTGATGTTTTTAAATCTATCTTAAAAACATACTTTTATTCCATGGCTTTTAACACTCAGTGATATCCATCATGCAATGGCGCCCCACTATACACCGGCTGTGAATCTGTTTTTATGTTTTATTTATTTTATTTTATTTATTTATTTTTTATCATGTTCTGTTTGTGTTGTGTTGTGTTTGCTCGGTTTTCATTTTTTATCCTCCCCATTGTACAGCGCTTTGGCTACGCCTGTGGTAAATTCTAAATGTGCTATATAAATAACGTTGATTTGATTTGATTCAATCCAGTGGGATGTCAATATGAATGACTATGAGAAACCTATGAGTTGTTGTCTTGCACTGTTTTTTGGTGTCCCTTCCTGCTTACCTGGTGTTTTCCTGTAGCAGTTTCATGTCTTCCTTAAGCGCTAGTCCCCGCACCTGCTTTGTGTTAGCAAGCAAGGCTATATAAGTTGTTGCTATCCTTCTTTGTGTGGACATTGGTGATTGTCATGTACGGATGTACCTTGTGCACGGCGTAAGTTTTTGCTGTCGTCCAGCATTCTGTTTCTGTTTACTTTGTAGCCAGTTCAGTTGCACTTTCGTTTTGCATAGCCATTGCCTTTCCCTTTCTCATTTGTTAATTTTTGGTTGAAGTATTACATACATTTTTTACCTGCACGCTGTCTCCAGTTGGCGTCTGCATATTGGGGTCACAACAAACCATGCTGATCTCACCCGACACATTCCAACTTTTACAATGCAATTAGCTACCTGCTGCCACCTACTGATGTGGAGTATTACATGGTTACCCTGCCGAGCTCTACACAGCTCCGACACTCAACAACGGCACATTATTCACAGATTATAATTATTGATCTGCAAAAATAATTTTTGGGATTTGCCATTTACTTAGGTGAACAAACCACAGTGGTTGAGAAACACTGCTGTAAAGTATTCTATCTAGTCACTTTTTGGGGAGCAAAAAGTTTTTCCTTGCAGCAAAACACTTGCATGTGATCTCATTTGTTGGTTGTGAATTTCCGCCATCCTGCGTGGCGAGCATTGGTCCGTCGGCGCTGGCTGGCGGGTGTTGTGGGTCACCTTTGTGACACAAACGACACGCCTGATCAAAGGCGGGCCATTTGCCGCTGGGAGGCCTCGGACTCCTGCATCCAGCTGCGGCGGTCTTCTTGTCTGACCTTGGCCTCGCATCACGAAGGTTCGTGCGGCAGAAATAATGGCTAATCTGACCCCGGCTAATGCGCCTTCGGTGTCCCCTTCATCCCTCGTTTTATCTCGTTTTTTTTTTTTTTCCCCCCTGTTTCTCCGGGCGACATGGGGCAACCCTGATGAGGCTTGCCAAAGACGGTCAGCCAGCAGGGGAAATGATAACTCCTAACTAAATAACATGCTCCGTGTCCACTTTCCGACCGAAAGGGGGCACTCTGTACCGCCGCCATCTGGACCTGCCGCCGACATTAGCAACACGACAAATCTCACACCAGCTGTCTCCATCTCGGCAGCTTTGTCTTTTTGTCAGTGTGAAAATAACATTTGAATTCCAAACAACAGGGGGAAAAAAGGCTTGTTTATGCGCAGTGGCAATTCGAGCAACTTCCGCTGGAAAGGCCCAGGCTTGTTGTTTTTTTTTTTTCCATTTATTTTGTCTCTCTAAGCTCTCGCAGCGAGTGATCTATGCGTACCGCAAATGGCAAATGTCTCTTCTCATGTAAACCACTCAGGGCTTTTATTGGGGATCATTGCACTGGCAGTAACTTTGGGCCAAACGTCATCGCTGGCATTCAAATGCTGGAATTAATTCTGCCGACAGGGTGAGAAGGTGAAACAGTCTTAAAACACATTTTGCTTATACTGTCTTTTCCAATTTTGAAACAGAGCACAAACTATTTGCATGTTTTTGATGGCTTAGAACGATTTTTTAGTGCATAAAAAATATATATATCTATATTTGTTCAGTGACGCAACATCACTTCTCTTATTGATCGACGGCAGTGGGGTGCAGTTTTTTTATTTTTTTTATTCCATATGCTCTCATCAATGTTAACACAGACAGCTTGCTCATTAAAAGGATAACAAGAAAGAGAAGATGATCATTCAGTTTTATAAGAAATGATGTCAAATACATATATGGATATACACTATATTGCCATAAGTATTTGGCCACCTGCCTTGACTCTCATATGAACTTGAAGTGCCTTCCCATTCCTAAACCATAGAGTTCAATATGATATCAGTCCACCTTTTGCAGCTATTACAGCTTCAACTCTTCTGGTAAGGCTGTCCACAAGGTTGCAGAGTGTTTTTATAGGAATTTTCCACCATTCTTCCAAAAGCGCATTGGTGAGGTCACACATGTCTCATGACTGTCAGTCTCCGTTCTAATTCATCCCAAGGGTGTTCTATCGGGTTCAGGTCAGGACTTTGTGCAGGCCAGTCAAGTTCTTCCACACCGGACTCTGTCATCCATGTGTTTATGGACATTACTTTGTGCACTTGTGCACATTCATGTTGGAAGAGGAAGGGGGCCCGCTCCAAACTGTTCCCATAAGGTTGGGAGCATGGAATTGTTCAAAATGTTTTGGTATCCTGGAGCATTCAAAGTTCCTTTCACTGGAACTAAGGGGTCAAACCCAACTCCTGAAAAACAACCCCACACCATAATTCTTCCTCAACCAAATTTCACACTCGGCACAAGACTCGTCCATCAGATCTAGAGCAGTGGTTCTCAATCTTTTTTAAGTGATGTACCCCCTGTGGATATTTTTTTAATTCAAGTACCCCCTAATCAGAGTAAAGCATTTTTTGGTTGAAAAAAAGAGATAAAGAAGTAAAATACAGCACTATGTCATCAGTTTCTGATTTATTAAATTGTATAACAGTGCAAAATATTGCTCATTTGTAGTGGTCTTTCTTGAACTATTTGGAAAAAAGGATATAAAAATAACTAAAAACTTGTTGAAAAATAAGCAACTGATTCAATTATAAATAAGGACTTCTACACATAGAAGTAATCATCAACTTAAAGTGCCCTCTTTGGGGTTTGAAATAGAGATCCATCTGGATTCATGAACTTAATTCTAAAAAAAATTTCACAAAAAAAGAAATCTTTAACATCAATATTTATGGGCCATGTCCACAAAAAATCTAGCTGTCAACACTGAATATTGCATTGTTGCATTTCTTTTCACAGTTTATGAACTTACATTCATATTTTGTTAAAGTAATATTCAATGTATATATTCATAAAGGATTTTTGAATTGCTGCTATTTTTAGAATATTTTTTTTTTTAAATCTCACGTATCCCTTGGCATACCTTCAAGTACCCCCAGGGGTACGCGTACCCCCATTTGAGAGCCACTGCTCTAGAGTCTAGTAGCGACGTGCGTTAGACACATTTTAATGATCCACACTGCATCCGACGCTTTGCATTGGACTTGGTGATGTATGGCTTAAATGCAGCTGCTCAACCATGGAAACCCATTCCATGAAGCTCTCAGCGTACTGTATGTGGGCTAATTGGAAGGTCACATGACGTTTAGAGCTCTGTAGCAACTGACAATAAGTCAGCGACCTCTTTGCACTGTGCACTTTAGCATCCACTGACCCCTCTCTGTCAGTCAACATGGCCTACCACTTCGTGGCTGAGTTGCTGTTGTTCCCAAAATCTTCCATTTTGGTATAATAAAGCCGACTTTGGAATACTTAGGAGCGGGGAAATTTCAGGACAGGATTTGTTGCACAGGCCGCATCCTATGACGGTTCCACGCTGGAAATCACTGAACTCCTGAGAGCAGCCCTTTCTTTCACAAATGTTTGTAGAAACAGTCTCCATGTCTGAGTGCTGGATTTTATACATGTGATTTGGACAACTGATTCTGATCATTTGGATGGGTGGTCAAATACTTTTGGCAATATAATGTATGCATATACACATTCACACACACAAATCTAATATGGTTTAAAACAGGGGTGTCAAAGTCATTTTAAGCTCAGGGGCCGCATGGAGGAAAATACCGGAATGGTAAAATCATGGCATGATAACTTAAAAATAATGACAACTCCAGGTTGCTGTCTTTAAATTTATTTCGGCCAAAAATAGAACAAGTACATTATGAAAAAGTACAAATCACAAATAATCCTCTGGACAAAACACTTCAAGTTTGTTGAAAATTCTGAGGAAATTGGTGCAGCATCAAAAACACAATGAGCTTAGACTTTGTCTCAGTGTATCTACAAAACCAGGATTAAACTTTAAGTCACAGTCTTTGTGGGATTGAAGAAAAAACACAACATGTAAACTCTTCTAGGTATCAAATAGCTCCTTTGTCATGTCCACGTATCAATCCAGTGCTAACTCAACAAACCATGATAAACGGAGATAAAAACTATTCCAAAGGGTTAAGTTCACTTTTCTCGATTTTCCCGGGAGACTCCCGAAGTTCAGTGCCCCTCCCGAAAATCTCCCTGGGCAACCATTCTCGTGAATATCTCCCAATTTCCACCCGGACAACGATATTGGGGGCCGTGCCTTAAAGGCAATGCCTCTAACGTTCTCTACAACCTGTCGTCACGTCCGCTTATCCTCCATACAAACAGCATGCCGGCCAAGCCTCAGGATATAAGCAGCTTGTATACACTCATAAGTGAATGCAACGCATACTTAGTCAACAGCTATACAGGTCACACTGAGGGTGGCCATATAAACAACTTTAACACTGTTACAAATATGCACCACACTGTGAACCCACACCAAACAAGAATGACAAACACATTTCAGGAGAACATCCACACCGTAACACAACAGAACAAATACCCAGAACGCCTTGCAGCACTAACTCTTCCGGGACGCTACAATACACGCTACCACCTAAAAGGTTAATTTGTTCAACCTTGGCCCGCGGCTTTGTTCAGATTTTAAATGTTGGCCCTCTCTGTATTTGAGTTTGACACCCATGCTTTAGATCATTTGATATAGTGTTGATTGTAAGTGAACATGTATTGTTCATACAAAGGCTTTCTTTACCTGTGCTTGACTGATGTCCTGCCCTGTCTCACCCTGGGATAGGCTCCAGCTCACCCTGAACAGGAAAGGGAGGTAGAACATGAATAAATGGAATTACCGTAGATTTGAAGCAAGAATGGGTTTAAAAATAGATTAAAAAATCATGAAAAGGGGTCTGCCAACCCTCATGTGACACATGAGGGATATTTCTCTTTCTGGAGATCAGTGAGGTTTTGAGAAAAAAAGGAACTCAGTCGGGAGTACGTAACAACAGTGGAGATGCAGAAAATGAAATTCAAAAGGCGGGATCGCCACTCACAACAAGCTGCAGCCATGGAAGGAGTTTATCTGTTTTATCTCTTACACAGACGGTGTCTTTCATTTCTCTCCTTTTTTTTGTGCACTTCTTTTCTCTGCTTGAGTGAGGCAAAGATCTTAATCGCGTCTGACCGTAATCTAGCAGAGTGGAACACGTTTCTTCAATAGACCACAAAAATATGAGTTTATAGATGCTGGGGTTATTGTCTGGTACAAAGGATGAAGTGTGTGTGTGTGTGTGTGTGTGTGTGTGTGTGTGTGTGTGTGTGTGCGTTTCATCCCATTTGTTCCTATTGCGGTAAAAGTCGCTGACAGTGACAGGAAGTAATGAATAAATCTCAACTTTGCTCACTTTGGGAAGAAAAAGAAAGGTGGCGCTGTTTATGTCGGGTTATCACTCAGCAACGCAATACTTGCAAAAGAGTAGAGGTAACCTAAGTCAGTGGTTCTCAAATGGGGGTACACGTACCCCTGGGGGTACTTGAATGTATGCCAAGGGGTACGTGAGATTTTTTTTTAGATATTCTAAAAATAGCAACAATTGAAAAATCCTTTATAAATATATTTTTGGACAAATAGTTACAATTCAAAAATCCTTTATAAATGTATTTATTGAATGATACTTCAACAAAATATGAATGTAAGTTCATAAACTGTGAAAATAAATGCAACAATGCAAAATTCAGTGTTGACAGCTAGATTTTTTTGTGGACATGTTCCATAAATTTTGATGTTAAAGATTAATTTTTTGTGAAGAAATGTTTAGAATTAAGTTCATGAATCCCGATGGATCTCTATTACAATCCCCAAAGAGGGCACTTTAAGTTGATGATTACTTCTATGCCTAGAAATCTTTATTTATAATTGAATCACTCGTTTATTTTTCAACAAGTTTTTAGTTATTTTTATATCTTTTTTTTCCAAATAGTTCAAGAAAGACCACTCTAAATGAGCAATATTTTGCATTGTTATACAATTTAATAAATCAGAAACTGATGACATAGTGTTTTATTTTACTTCTTTATCTCTTATTTTCCAACCAAAAATGCTTTGCTCTGATTAGGGGGTACTTGAATTAAAAACAATTTCACAGGGGGTACATCACTGAAAAAAGGTTGGGAACCACTGACCAAAGTCATCGGTATTCGTCAATAATAATGCTATCATGTTCATAAAAAATACTTAGGGGTGTAATGGTACGTCATAATCACTGTTCAATACTTGTCATTTTCAGTACAATAGGTGTACAAAAATACAAAAACTGTAATGTTTAAAGGTGTTGAAATTGCCATTCAAAATTGCTAATGCTAATCATTAGCAAGCTAAAAGAAAAGACAATTAAAGTGGCAACAAGCCAGCTTATTTTGTTGCTTACTTTATATTCAAATGTTTTTTTTTTTTCCAGTATCAGGCTTTCTTGCTTTGCTGACATGATAAATTGTAACATTACTTTAAAGAGGAACTGCTCTTTTTCGTTCACGATCATTAAGAAAGACATTACGACAATGTATTTATTTTTATTTTGAAGTTTAAAATTAATGTGAGCAAAAGTTTGCTTTCTGTTGAGCATCAGGGAAATGATTTCCGCCTACAAGGACCTTAAAAACCTGCGATGAGGTGGGGACTTGTCCAGGGTTTACCCCGCCTTCCGCCTTAATGCAGCTGAGATAGGCTCCAGCGACTCCCTGCGACCCAGAATGGTACAAACCGTAGAACATAGATGGATGGAAGCCCTTAAAAAAACATCCTAACACCTCCATTGTGGTTTTATATACACAATATAAGTATATAAGTCATGAAATAACAGCCACATTTAGAAGAACATTTAATATTTTAATAATTTTAAGCATATGCAGGGCATTAATTTAAAAAACAAATCACGTTTGCTTTTTTTTTAGCTTCATCACTGATTAATACTCACTGAAGACTTTATGACAGCCAAAACACATAATAAAACATCACTTACTTTACTTGGTCTGCTGACATTAAGATGCGGACTGCTGGGATGTTCATATATTCCCATTTAGGTGAAGTTGGACTCATAAAAGGGTGGGGCTACGGGGGACCAAGCGTCTTTTCGTGTCATCCTTGCCAGATCCAGGTCCTTAATAGCTGTCAAAGTGTCCTAACTTGTCGGATTATATCCTCAGCCATCTACTTTTCGAGTGAGATGTATGATTTATGATCTACAATAAACTTACAAGGGGCAGAGAAGCGAGGAAGCAGCAGCCCACTCGATGATGTAAATATAGGAACACAAACTTGTGATTACGGCAGGGCTATTAACAGTTTGTCTGCATTAGAGCTTATAATAACAATGTCACTAATAATTGGTTGATAATCAAGTCGCAAAAATGTAAATGGAGTTTTGTTGGCACTTTTTTCATGGTTATTTATTGGATTTAATGGGCGGATTAGTGGAGCT
>NC_084612.1:12258224-12410724 GCF_033978795.1 Nerophis ophidion | reverse complement strand
TGTACCTCAACTCCCTCGATCACAATAGGTTGTGACCGTGGACTCGACCTCCCAAAGTCAATGACCAGCTCTTTGGTCTTTGACGGATTGAGCTGCAAGAGGTTCGTGTGGCACCAGACAACAAAGTCCCTCACCAGCTTCCGAAACTCCTCCTCTCTGCCGTCCCTGATGCACCCGACTATATACATATATATATATACACAGCTCGGCCCCCAAACAGATTTTTTTAACTCAATGCGGCCCCCGAGTTAAAACGTTTGGGGACCCCAGTTTTTATGATCACGTTTTTATTGATATTTCATTGAAAAAACGTGGAGGTGATATTTTTTACGCCAAAATGAATGTTTAAAAACGTGGATTCCGCATTTTTTGCAGAAATTTCACATCAAGCAAATAACAGCGGCAATGTTCATCTCGAGAGATTTGATAGAGAGTTAAAATTGCAATCAGGGAACACCTCCACAAACCAACAACTTGTCGACATATGCAGGTCAGGTATAAAAAGTGAGTGCGGATAATTGTGCAAAATTGTACATAAAAACATAACCAATACAGATTACCTAGGCCGTGTCAAATGTTGATTAAAATCATCATTAGTAAGATCCTGTGCTTGTTCTCTGATTGTCATTCCATTTTCTTGCAAAACACAAGTGGAGGGAGTCCTTTAGATGCTCGTTGAGCTACATCTCAACAGATTTGTACAAGAATCTCACATTTTCTTCTAATTAGGAATTGTACCAAGTTTAACTGCAAGTGCTCAAGTTTCCATCCGGCGCTTGCAACCCACTCAAAATGTCAACAACGCAACAAACACAAATTGTTTGTCAATATCTGCTTCAAAGTTTCTTTCTCTCTTTTAACTTTTTACATGTGCCATTTTTCCCCTCGCCTCGTCTCTGTCACCTCTTTTCTTCCTCCGTGTTGCCTTTTGTTGTCACTTTCCTTTCTATTTCTTTCTCGTGTCCTTGTCACTTTCCCCATTTGTTATTTCTTGGAGTTGTTCCTTCTGTTTCAAAAAATGAAGAAATCCTTGTTTATGTCAGGAAAAAAAACACAGCAATTCCTAAATCTACTGGAAATATAAAAATGGGATGGGGAAATGTCATACTTATAATTTCTTTAACTTTAAAAGGCATCTCCATAACGCCAGTCATGACAATGCAAAATATTTGTTTTAGTTAAATTAACTGACACAGTCCATGCTATTATTAGACTCTAGTTTCGTTCCATAGCAACGCATTCTTCTGTGTTGCAGCCTGCTGCTACGGCATTTACTTGTTGTTGTTCGAGCGTTTTGCAGATCGCCCAATTGGAAAGGATCTTATCGGGCGTTAATAATGGCAGCTACGGGTAAAAAGCTGAGCGGGGTAGCAACAGATGCCTGCTTCCCTCCAGTGGGTCTGCTCTCTGCTTTCTGCTACTCACATATTGAGCTCCAATTAACACAGATGTGTATTAAATCTGTAAAATATTTAAAAAATGAAGAAATGTGGGAAAAAGACAATTTTTTTTTCTATTGTTTTGTTTTTTTAACATTTTGAAAATCACGCCTGTATTATTGTTGCATCGTTTTAAGGTGGTGTCTCAAGTCTCATTCAGGGGCCATTTGTATCATGCAACTGTTTATTGATTAATTTGCCTACAACGTGAACGAAAAAAAAAATGTTATGAGTAAAATCTGTAATGTTGAATGCTACAAAATGTCACACTCGTACTAAAGAATATTTACTTTGTCTCTTACACAAAGGTAAAATATAGGCTGTTTAAAAGTGGCCTAAGCCAGTGGTTCTCGACCTTTTTTCAGTGATGTACCCCCGTGAACATTTTTTTATTTCAAGTACCCCCTAATCAAAGCAAAGCATTTTTGGTTGGAAAAAAAGATAACGAAGTAAAATACAGCACTATGTCATCAGTTTCTGATTTATTAAATTGTATAACAGTGCAAAATATTGCTAATTTTTAGTGGTTTTTCTTGAACTATTTGGAAAAAAAGATTCAAAAATAACTAAAAACTTGTTGAAAAATAAACAAGTGTTTCAATTATAAATAAAGATTTCTACACATAGAAGTAATGATCAACTTATAGTGCCCTCTTTGGGGATTGTAATAAAGATCCATCTGAATTCATGAACTTAATTCTGAAAATTTCTTCACCAAAAAAAATCTGTAACATCAATATTTGTGAAGCATGTCCACAAAAAAAATCTAGCTGTCAACACTGAATATTGCATTGTTGCATTTCTTTTCACAGTTTATGAACTTACATTCATAGTTTGTTGAAGTATTATTCAATAAATATATTTATTAAGGATTTATGAATTGTTGCTATTTTATAGAATATTTTAACCACTGGCCTAAGCAGTTTCTGGTTAATATGTCACTATTATAGAGTGCATCAACACGATAATCACATATCCAAAAAAGCCCTCATCAAATTTGATGTGTGACACAAATCGTTACATTTTTTTAAACAAAAACGAGTTTATCAATTACATACTTTTCTTACAGATGTGCCAAATAAGTATTTTTGAAACTGTGCCAGTTTTTAAATGGTGCCAGAACCTGTGCATTACAAATAAAGAAAATGTACAAATGTATTTTGTGACAGGCAAGTTATAAAGAATAATCGCTTACACAATTTAATGACATAAATATATATATAACTCAGTAATAAAGTCACTAATATTATGAAATAAAAACTTCACCAAAAAATCCATAATTTAAACAGCGCAAAACACTATGGATATGAATCTTATAACTCACAATTCAAAGTGATTCCGCTTTTTGGTGTGACAATTCTTTTTAAAATTTTGAATTCATTCAGAATTTTTATGAATAAGAATTACAATTTTGATGCAGACATTTTTTTACGGCACCCGTTCAAAACACAGATAATTTGCAAACGAATTTGCAAAATCATACTTAAGTGCATGTTTTCCACACAACACAAATTTGATTATAAAACAGAATATTGGCAATGTCAGATACGAGTTTCAACAACGTTTGCTAAGTAATTCTACATGTCGGAATTGTTTATTAATTGCGCAAAATGAAGTTTGTATATCAACATGCTTGTGCTGTAATGTTGACGTTCAGAATTCTGGTGGTTGTGAATGTACCATGTTCAGCGTAATGAGACAGATGTTAATGTGAACTGGATGTGCAGGTTTAAGAATACCATAACTCATTGTTGCTACTAAATGTAGCCAGTTATTACAAAACCCAAAACCTGTTAAGTAGGCACGTTGTGTAATTCGTAGATAAAAAACAGAATTCAAAGATTTGCAAATCATTATTAACTTACACAATACCCGCACTATTTTACTATGAAGCCACGTTGTTGTAACACGTGTCTTGGCATTGTCTTGCTGAAATAAGCAGGGGCGTCCATGATAACGTTGCTTGGATTGCAACATATGTTGCTCCAAAACCTGTATGTACCTTTCAGCTTTAATGGTACCTTCACAGATATGTAAGTTACCCATGCATTGGGCACTAACACACTCCCATACCATCACAGATGCTGCCATTTTAACTTTGCGCCTAAAACAATCCGGATGGTTCCTTTCCTCATTGTTCTGGAAGACAGAACGTCCACAGTTTCCAAAAATAATTTAAAATGTGTACTCGTGTAAAATGTGTACACTTTTCCACTTTGCATCAGTCCACCTAAGATGAGCTCAGGCCCAGCGAAGCGGGCGGAGTTTCTGGGTGTTGTTGATAAAGGGCTTTGGCTTTGCGTAGTAGAGTTTTAACTTGCACGTACAGATGTAGCGACAAACTGTAGTTACTGACAGTGGTTGTCTGAAGTGTTCCCAAACCATGTGGTGATACCCTTTACACACTGATGAAACTTTTTGATGCAGTACCGCCTAGGGGATTGAAGTTTCCTAATATAATCGCTTACGTGCAGTGATTTATCCAGATTCTCTGAACCTTTTGATGATATTACAGACCATAGATGGTGAAATCCCTAAATTCCTTGCAATAGCTCTTTGAGAAACGTTGTTCTTAAACTGTTTGACAATTTGCTCACGCATTTGTTCACAAAGTGGTGACACCTCGCCCTATCCTTGCTTATGAATGACTGAGCACTTCATGAAAGCTGCTTTTATACCCAATCATGGCAACCACCTGTTCCCAATTAGCCTGTTCACCTGTGGAAATTTCCAGATAAGTGATTGATGAGCATTCCTCAACTTTATCAATCTTTTTTGTGTCAGCTTTTTGAAACATGTTGCAGGCATCAAAATCCAAATGAGTTAATATTTGCAAAAAATAACAAAGTTTACCAGTTCGAACGTTAAATATCTTGCCTTTGCAGTCTATTCAATTGAATATAGGTTGAAAAGGATTTGCAAATCATTGTATTCTGTTTTTTTTTCACCATTTACACAATGTGCCAACTTCACTGTTGTTGGGGTTTGTACCACCTATAGAATCTATAGGATGAACAGCAAGTGGTGCACATTCGTGAGTGTGTCAAACAAAAAAACAGCATATCAAGCCTGTGTTTGCACTTCGACAAAAACAAGTATGTTTGCCAGCTCTTAACACAAAGCCTTTCAGTGTTATGCCACTTTCTTGAGTGCTAACCAGTGGGTGGGGGAGAGAACACCTAAGCTTTCATTGAAGTGCAACAACCCGGTTTTAGCAGTCTGTATGTGTTCTGTTTAGAACACATAAAGTCCACAGTTTCCAAAAATAATTTAAAATGTGTACTCGTGTAAAATGTGTACACTTTTCCACTTTGCATCAGTCCACCTAAGATGAGCTCGGGCCCAGCGAAGCGGGCGGGGTTTCTGGGTGTTGTTGAAACAGGGCTTCTGCTTTGTGTAGTACAGTTTTAACTTGCACGTACAGATGTAGCGACAAACTGTAGTTACTGACAGTGGTTGTCTGAACTGTTCCTAAACCATGTGGTGATACCCTTTACACACTGATGAAGCTTGTTGATGCAGTACCGCCTAGGGGATTGAAGTTTCCTAATATAATCGCTTACGTGCAGGGATTTCTCCAGATTTTCTGAACCTTTTGATGATATTACAGACCATGGATGGTGAAATCCCTAAATTCCTTGAAATAGCTCTTTGAGAAACGTTGTTCTTAAACTGTTTGACAATTTGCTCACGCATTTGTTCACAAAGTGGTGACACCTCGCCCCATCCTTGCTTATGAATGACTGAGCACTTCATGAAAGCTGCTTTTATACCCAATCATGGCAACCACCTGTTCCCAAATAGCCTGTTCACCTGTGGAATGTTCCAGATAAGTGATTGATGAGCATTCCTCAACTTTATCAATCTTTTTTGTGTCAGCTTTTTGAAACATGTTGCAGGCATCAAAATCCAAATGAGTTAATATTTGCAAAAAATAACAAAGTTTACCAGTTCGAACGTTAAATATCTTGCCTTTGCAGTCTATTCAATTGAATATAGGTTTAAAAGGATTTGCAAATCATTGTATTCTGTTTTTTTTTCACCATTTACACAATGTGCCAACTTCACTGTTGTTGGGGTTTGTACCACCTATAGAATCTATAGGATGAACAGCAAGTGATGCTGATTCGTGAGTGTGTCAAACAAAAAAACAGCATATCAAGCCTGTGTTCGCACTTCGACAAAAACAAGTATGTTTGCCAGCTCTTAACACAAAGCCTTTCAGTGTTATGCCACTTTCTTGAGTGCTAACCAGTGGGTGGGGGAGAGAACACCTAAGCTTTCATTGAAGTGCAACAACCCGGTTTTAGCAGTCTGTATGTGTTCTGTTTAGAACACATAAAGTCCACAGTTTCCAAAAATAATTTAAAATGTGTACTCGTGTAAAATGTGTACACTTTTCCACTTTGCATCAGTCCACCTAAGATGAGCTCGGGCCCAGCGAAGCGGGCGGGGTTTCTGGGTGTTGTTGAAACAGGGCTTCTGCTTTGTGTAGTACAGTTTTAACTTGCACGTACAGATGTAGCGACAAACTGTAGTTACTGACAGTGGTTGTCTGAAGTGTTCCTAAACCATGTGGTGATACCCTTTACACACTGATGAAGCTTTTTGATAAAGTACCGCCTAGGGGATTGAAGTTTCCTAATATAATCGCTTACGTGCAGTGATTTCTCCAGATTTTCTGAACCTTTTGATGATATTACAGACCATAGATGGTGAAATCCCTAAATTCCTTGAAATAGCTCTTTGAGAAACGTTGTTCTTAAACTGTTTGACAATTTGCTCACGCATTTGTTCACAAAGTGGTGACACCTCGCCCCATCCTTGCTTATGAATGACTGAGCACTTCATGAAAGCTGCTTTTATACCCAATCATGGCAACCACCTGTTCCCAATTAGCCTGTTCACCTGTGGAAATTTCCAGATAAGTGATTGATGAGCATTCCTCAACTTTATCAATCTTTTTTGTGTCAGCTTTTTGAAACATGTTGCAGGCATCAAAATCCAAATGAGTTAATATTTGCAAAAAATAACAAAGTTTACCAGTTCGAACGTTAAATATCTTGCCTTTGCAGTCTATTCAATTGAATATAGGTTGAAAAGGATTTGCAAATCATTGTATTCTGTTTTTTTTTCACCATTTACACAATGTGCCAACTTCACTGTTGTTGGGGTTTGTACCACCTATAGAATCTATAGGATGAACAGCAAGTGGTGCTGATTCGTGAGTGTGTCAAACAAAAAAACAGCATATCAAGCCTATGTTCGCACTTCGACAAAAACAAGTATGTTTGCCAGCTCTTATCACAAAGCCTTTTAGTGTTATGCCACTTTCTTGAGTGCTAACCAGTGGGTGGGGGAGAGAACACCTAAGCTTTCATTGAAGTGCAACAACCCGGTTTTAGAAGTCTGTATGTGTTCTGTTTAGAACACATAAAGTCCACAGTTTCCAAAAATAATTTAAAATGTGTACTCGTGTAAAATGTGTACACTTTTCCACTTTGCATCAATCCACCTAAGATGAGCTCGGGCCCAGCGAAGCGGGCGGGGTTTCTGGGTGTTGTTGAAACAGGGCTTCGGCTTTGCGTAGTACAGTTTTAACTTGCACGTACAGATGTAGCGACAAACTGTAGTTACTGACAGTGGTTGTCTGAAGTGTTCCTAAACCATGTGGTGATACCCTTTACACACTGATGAAGCTTTTTGATAAAGTACCGCCTAGGGGATTGAAGTTTCCTAATATAATCGCTTACGTGCAGTGATTTCTCCAGATTTTCTGAACCTGTTGATGATATTACAGACCATAGATGGTGAAATCCTTAAATTCCTTGCAATAGCTCTTTGAGAAACGTTGTTCTTAAACTGTTTGACAATTTGCTCACGCATTTGTCCACAAAGTGGTGACACCTCGCCCCATCCTTGCTTATGAATGACTGAGCACTTCATGAAAGCTGCTTTTATCCCCAATCATAGCAACCACCTGTTCCCAATTGGCCTGTTCACCTGTGGAATGTTCCAGATAAGTGATTGATGAGCATTCCTCAACTTTATCAGTCTTTTTTGCCACTTGTGCCAGCTTTTTGGAAACATGTTGCAGGCATCAAATTCCAAATGAGTTAATATTTGCAAATAATAACAAAGTTTACCAGTTCGAACGTTAAATATCTCGCCTTTGCAGTCTATTCAATTGAATATAGGTTGAAAAGGATTTGCAAATCATTGTATTCTGTTTTTTTTTACCATTTACACAACGTGCCAACTTCACTGTTGTTGGGGTTTGTACAACCTATAGAATCTATAGGATGAACAGCAAGTGGTGCTGATTCGTGAGTGTGTCAAACACAAAAGCAGCATATCAAGCCTGTGTTTGCACTTCGACAAAAACAAGTTTGTTTGCCAGCTCTTAACACAAAGCCTTTCAGTGTTATGCCACTTTCTTGAGTGCTAACCAGTGGGTGGGGGAGAGAACACCTAAGCTTTCATTGAAGTGCAACAACCCGGTTTTAACAGTCCGTATGTGTTCTGTTTAGCGAGCTCCAACAGCTGGATGTCATGTACCTGGCATTCGTCAATAGCGGAGTCTTGTATCCACTCATTGATTTCCGTCCCGGCCGTTTGCTCCACCCCACCAGCTGAGGCCTCGAATGCAATTTAAGTGCCTTTGCGGGGACGCGGTTTGTAGCATAGAAGCTGACACGGTCTGGTCAATAGCCTCCGGCAGCGTCCGGGCTCTCGAGTGGCGTACGGCAGCAGCAAGACCGTATTTCCTCTTCCAGCGCACCTCACGTCTCCTTGTCAAATTAAATGATGGAGGCTGCGGGGGCTTTCTGCGGGCCTTCCATCTCGGAGAGAGAGGACAAGGCATGACAGACGCCGCATGTTTCCCCCCCACGAGAGACAACACTTCAATTGTTTCGTTCAATAAAGAGGGCGGCTTTCAACGCGCTCCTTCAGGAAATTACATTTCAAAGCATGTATTGTGGTTAGCGCCTGCAAAAACGCCTGATTACGGCCGCGTTTAATAATACCAAGACAGACAGCGTGAACTTTTTTGATGACCATCCATTTGATCATGTTGGCTCAATAAGTTCATCGGCTCTCTGGGTATTTGGAGAGAATAAACAGCAACTATTACACCAACCATGACACCTTTGATGTTAGCTCTGGCATTGCTGCTAACATTATACAGTGGGGCAAAAAAGTATTTATTCAGCCACCGATTGTGCAAGTTCTCCCACTTAAAATGATGACAGAGGTCTGTAATTTTCATCATAGGTACACTTCAACTGTGAGAGACAGAATGTGAAAAAAAAAATCCAGGAATTCACAATGTAGGAATTTTAAAGAATTTATTTGTAAATTATGGTGGAAAATAAGTATTTGGCCTACCATTCAAAGCTCTCACTGATGGAAAGAGGTTTTGGCTTAAAATCTCACGATACATGGCCCCATTCATTTCCTTAACACGGATCAATCGTCCTGTCCCCTTAGCAGAAAAACAGCCCCAAAGCATGATGTTTCCACCCCCATGCTTCACAGTAGGTATGGTGTTCTTGGGATGCAACTCAGTATTCTTCTTCCTCCAAACACGATGAGTTGAGTTTATACCAAAAAGTTCTATTTTGGTTTCATCTGACCACATGACATTCTCCCAATCCTCTGCAGTATCATCCATGTATCCATTTTGGTATAAACTCAACTCGTCGTGTTTGGAGGAAGAAGAATACTGAGTTGCATCCCAAGAACACCATACCTACTGTGAAGCATGGGGGTGGAAACATCATGCTTTGAGGCTGTTTTTCTGCTAAGGGGACAGGACGATTGATCCCTGTTAAGGAAAGAATGAATGGGGCCATGTATCGTGAGATTTTGAGCCAAAACCTCCTTCCATCAGTGAGAGCTTTGAATGGTTGACCAAATACCTATTTTCCACCATAATTTACAAACAAATTCTTTAAAATTCCTACATTGTGAATCCCTGGATTTTTTTTTTCACATTCTGTCTCTCACAGTTGAAGTGTACCTATGATGAAAATGACAGACCTCTGTCATCATTTTAAATGGGAGAATTTGCACAATCGGTGGCTGACTAAATACTTTTTTGCCCCACTGTATGTCCCATATTATGCTAGTTTTCAAAATGTTAAGTCTAAAACAGTGGTGTGTCGTCTCTGCTGTTCTAACATTACCAGAAATGATAATCAGAATTAAAGATAAAAGTATTTTTTAATTTACTATGCCTAAATATCAAAATTATTCATATTATATTCATGTCATGTTATGCTCCTTCTAGTGCTGTTGTTTTTAGGTTATAGAGTTTTTATCCAATCAGAATTCAACTTGCTTATGTTGCCATGTTGTACCAAATCTGCCCGAGGCCTTCAGAATCAACAATGCGGGCGTCCTTGCGCTGTCAGTGAACAAACACAAACATACGATAGATAAATTAATCCATTCATTCATTCTCAAAATAATCCTAATTTTCTCATCATATGAAATATAATTTACTTCACCAATTATTATTTATTTATTTGCATTGTGATTACTTATGGAGTATATTGTGAATAAATTGAGAACAGGAAATGAACAAACATTTTAGCAACTGTTACGTAAAAGAAAAGGGTTAGGATCGAATAAACTCTGCTTTTTCCTACTCCTTTTTGAACATGTTGAGAAGAGAAACTGGAAATTGTGATGTATCATGTTGTATGCTTGCATGTTCGAAATAAACTTAAACTCAACCCAACTCAACAGTGGCAATAGCCAATGAGATCACGAGTTGTTGCCAGTAAGGCCTTCTAGCTGGCCTAGGGCAGATATATATTGTGATGTTATGAGCTAGGTAATACAAGAACTCCGTTACCCAGCATGCCACAGTAGTGAAGAGCATGCGCAGTAACCCCGTTTAGGTTGAAGTGGCCATGTTATTGATGAGCACGCTGTGGAGTAAACTTTAAGATTTTGGCCAATACGCCTCGTCTGCATCTTTTATGATCCGACAAAACAACAAATATTTTGCTATCTAACAAGTAAAAATCGTCTCGTTCTTGGTGGCTAGCAATTCAGCTAATACACCAATTTCTACCTCTAAATCACTTTGGGAATACATTCAAAAACTGACACCAATACTTCATTTTGATTACGTAACCAACAACCAAGCTGTAGCGACATAGTTCTTAACTCGATTAACTCCTTGTCTAGCATAGTAACACATCACCATGCTTCGTTATTTGCCGTAAAAGCTAACTACAGCAAGAGATAGACTAGCTTCTATGTCAGCACGAAACCCATTTGAGTCTTAATGCACACCATTGCGATAGGACAACAATCTGTACTGACTAAAACATTTTACTAGTATCTGTAAAGTATTAGCCCACATTTCCTTCTTTTGTACACACTTAGCCAGATAGCATATGCTATCTGTCATGATACACTGTGTACAAAGTGTGACTCACTCGATGGACAGTTGTCTGTTTGGTCCAGCTGGCCAGGGATGTCTTTTCTGGATTATTTGGAGTCAGCACTCCATTTATAGTTTGTCTCCAAATTCCACATTTGCAGCTTTGTGTCATGCCGACCTAACTCTTTCGGCTTCCGTCTGTTCTATTGTTTCACCCTTTTCTTCATGCTGGGTTCTATGAGTAGTAGGGGTGTAACGGGACGTGTATTTGTATTGAACCGTTTCGGTACAGGGGTTTCGGTTCGGTGGGGAGGAGTACCGAACGAGTACATATGAAGTTGCAGCCTATGCTAAAGTCTTAATAAGCTGCTCTACTTTCTGCCTCCGTCTCCTACACAGCACCCAGCATTGTCCCATCCACACAGCCATCTGATTGGTTACAACCATAGCGGTAACAGCCAATCAGCAGTGTGTATTCAGAGCACAAGTTGTCAGCGCTTCAGCGTCGAGCAGATAGGTGTTTAACAGGTGAGCAGCGGACTCTCCCCAAATTATACTTAACACTTCCAAGTCAACTACTACTAATATCACTGACAGCCGGGCTTAAGGTGAAGGCTAATTAGCTTTTAGTGTAACATTAGCTCATTCTGCAGTGTGTGCGTGTGTTACGGAGAGTGTTAATTGAGGTGTGTTGAAGCAGCAAAAAAGGACATGATGTTAAATGAAGGGTTTCTGTCTCTGATAGTTGATATAATAATGTAACTGCATCATTAAGTCTACAAGAACTCTATGGTTTTCAGGGATGAATAGTCTCTCCTATTGCTATTGTACTATTTTTTCAGCAATAATTACATTAATCATTAATAATGTAACAGCCTAGTTTTGAAAGGCAGGGTCCCTGCTATAACATGTTGATACAAATATAACATTTACATAATAAAAATCAACTACAGGCTTCCCAAATGCTGTTGACTTGAAGCAGTTTACTTTTTATATGTAGAAGAAAAGTTTTGTCATTATATTTAATCTGAGCAACACGTTGAGGCAGTTTAGTGTTGATTAACATGGGCAGAATTATTATAGCGTTCCCAATGTTAAAAGGATAAAGCCATTGTTTACAAATTTGGTAAATAAATAACCAAAAAATGTATATTTTGTTGTTTTCTTACTGTACCGAAAATGAACCAAACCGTGACCTCTAAACCGAGGTACGTACCGAACCAAAATTTTTGTGTACCGTTACACCCCTAATGAGTAGTAGTTCATCCTCCGTTCATTTAGCTTCACAAAGATAAAGTTCTGAATGCTAATTTGTCCAAAAATAGTCATCTTTGTTGTCTGTTACCAAGTCTGCCATGATGAGAACACGCTCGTGTTAGAATCCGGAAGCAGGAACACAAGTTGTTGCCGGAAGTTGTACGTGTATTGCAATGGAAATATAAATCAATGCAGGCAATGACGAAAATTTGGTAAATATTGAACATATTACATATTGTTATGAATGGGTCTGTTACTACATTACATTTACACTTTGCATTGTGTATGCAAAATGTGGCTGGAGGTTTGTGAAGTTGTTTTAGAGGCTTTAAAAGCTACAACGGTGACTCCCGTCTGCCGCATCTTTCACATGTTTTTATCAATTTTTAAATCTTTAAAAAAAAGCTGTGTGTTCTTGTCCCTCATAATGGTTGGGAATTATAGGGGGAACATTTAAAAAAAAAATGTAGTTCCCCTTTAAGCAGGTGACAAATACACAACAGCAGTAACCAGTAGGTAAGAAAAGTTAGTTTTGCATAATAGGTCAAAACAAATGTGGTGACATTTTGGCATCTTTATACACACACCATAAGAATACCCGTATGTTAAAGCACCGTACGTCTGATTATGGTAGCCGTAATGCGCTGACAATCCATCGTACGAAAACATTTTGACAGATTTTTGAGCAACGTGTGTAATCTTCTATATTCTCAATAGAACGACACAGTTTTGGGGTTGCGTGCTAACCCGTACTTCTTTGAACGGGGGGTGTCAACTTGCAATCCACACAGATCTCTAATGTGTGACTGCCATCTACTGGTTACATTTATCATTACACCATGTACCAAATAAAAATGCTTCCTGGTCCGTCAGCACAACCAGAATTAATCCGTACTTTAGGCGTGAAGGTTATTAGGTGCACTGTATGCTATAAAATGTATGTTTTTTATAATCCGACAAATAAGGTATAGCTCAGTTGGTGGAGTGGCCGTACCAGCAACTTTGGGGTTCCAGGTTCGATCCCCGCTTCCACCATCCTAGTCACTGCCGTTGTGTCCATGGCCAAAGTAATTTACCCACCTGCTCCCAGTGCCGCCAAAACTGGTTTAAATGAAACTTAGATATTAGGTTTCACTATGTAAAAGCGCTTTGAGTCACTGGAGAAAAGAGCTATATAAATATACTTCACTTCACTTGAATCGGTACAAAAACAATGAATGGGAAATACTATAAAAAACAATATTCTTTCGACAATATATAATAGGGGGAAAATGTTCGGCTACTATCATCCATCCATCCATTTTCTACCGCTTATTCCCTTTCGGGGTGGCGGGGGGCGCTGGCGCCTATCTCAGCTACAATCGGGCGGAAGGCAGGGTACACCCTGGACAAGTTGCCACCTCATCAATCAATGTTTATTTATATAGCCCTAAATCACATGTGTCTCAAAGGGCTGCACAAGCCACAACAACATCCTCGGTTCAGATCCAACATCAGGACAATGAAAAACTCAACCCAGTGGGATGAAAATGAGAAACCTTGGAGAGGACCGCAGATGTGGGTGACCCCCCCCCCTCTAGGGGAGACCGGTGCACTGGATGTCGAGTGGGTCTAGCATAACATTGTGAAAGTCCAGTCCATAGTGGCTCCAACAAAATAAACCAGGGGTCGGGAACCTTTTTGGTTGAGGGAGCCATGAAAGCCAAATATTTTAAAATATATTTCCGTAAGAGCCGTATAATATTTTTAACACCGAATACAACTGTCAAGTTCAAACACTGATGACATCTATTAAACAGACAAGAAGCAAGGAATTAAACAGAGACAGGATTCAATTTAGCTCAATGAGGAGAAACCCGTAGACCTGTACCCTTGTACATTGTCGTCCCAGGCTCTGACAAGAGAATTCTACGCCTCCTCTTTTATTTGGACTTTCCCTGATTACAACAACTAAATGTGTGCATCTCTTATTCTTTTTAATAACATTGTTATTCTGAAGCTAACCAATAATAAATAAAACTTTTGACATCTTGAACAGGTGCGATAGAAATGGATGGATGGATTCAAATGCATGAGAATGTTTTATATTCTGAACGTTATTTTTAACACTGTGATTACTAGCGGAATTACTAGTTACTTATCGTGTTAAGCAACGTCAACTAAGATTTATCTGAGAGCCAGATGCAGTCATCAAATGAGCCACATCTGGCTCTAGAGCCATAGGTTCCCTACCCCTGATATAAACTTAAATAGCACAGTCATTTTAGAAATACTGAAATAAGAATCATTTGCTTTTTTTTCATGTTAAATGAATAAATCAATACAAAACTATGATTGAATGTTCTGAACTCTTGTTTGTTTGCCCGGGTTATATTGTAGAATAATGTAGAACAACTTCCCTTAGCAGCTGTCATGTTTTAGACTAAGGAACACTTTTTATTGATGGCACGATACAATCATTACCTTGTTGAAGCAACTTAAATACGTCATGGTTTTTGTTAACATCTGCCCAGAAGAACCTACACCACATTAGAAACGACACATCCTTTGCTTCCGAGCACAGGAAATCAAATAGGCCGTCATCACAACCTTCAGCGGGAAAAAAAATAATCGCCCAGGGAGGGTGATGGATCCACGTGAGCTGGTTCCACATCATTGGACCCGCACCCCGCCTTCCCGCCCCACTTTGTGGAAGCACCTCGCGTTCCCCCGCAAAATGTGAAAACAAACTGCATATTGCATTCTGTTTCAAGTGTTACAAATCTCTTGCAATAATGTAATAAAGGATGTATTATTCATTGCCGCTGCACAGTGATGGAGGAGGTGGGAATGGGACTGGGGATAGGCGGCGGTTGCGGCATGGCGGGGCGGGTTGTTGGGGACCATGTGTATATTGCAAACGGTCGATGTCAGGCGACGCAGTGTAACTAAGCAAACATTACGGTTCTGATCAATTGTAAGCTAGCTGTCATATTTACTTATAAATACTAAATTTTCTTTTGTAGATACTGGAAAACACTACATGAACTAATTAGCAGGTAAACTACAGTGTCTATGAAGGGGGCTAATGGATAACTTAATTGTGGCTGTATTGAAAAAAATAATGAGACTTAAAATTGTTTAAATTGAATTAAAAACTAACTATATTTATATCATTTGTCATCAATAGTTATTATACATTTCATTAATGTATTTTAAAATGTGTTACAATGTGTATTTCAAGTCCATTTTTCATTTAATTAAAACAAATATTACCCACAAAAAAATTTATACATGAAAACATTTTGTTTTTTTTACATATTTTGACGTGACAATTGTATTTTTCTGAATTAAATAAAATGAATGGTGTAATATTTTCTGAATCAAATATAGTAAAAAAAATGTTTTTCATATATTTAAACAGTATTTTGTAGTTAATATGTTTTAATTAAATGAAACATGGACTTGAAACACACATTGCAAAACATTTTAAAATACATTTATGAAATGTATGACTTTTGATGAAATAAGATATAATTATAGTTTGAGTTTAATTAGGTTTAAATATTTAAAGTCTCATCGTTTTAGTATGAAAATAATTAATTTTTTGACATGTTTTTTTATGATTTCTTTGTTATAATAATGAATTAAACATAGTTTAAACGCTGACATTTAATTTAAAAAATTGTTTTGTGTTTTACTAACTATTTTTAAAATTAAATTACCAATTGAAATTAAATTAAAAATAGTTTAAACGCTGCAATGTGATTTTAAAGATAGTTTAGTATTTTTACAAAACTATTTAAAAAAATTAATTATATAATTGTTTAAATAGTTCAAAATGCTGCAATTTAATTAAAAAAATATTTTTGTGTTTTTACTAAACAATTTTTAAAATTAAATTACAGCGTTTCAACTATTTTTAATTTAGTTTTAATTTGTAATTTAATTTTAAAAATAGTTAGTAAAAACACAAAACATTTTTTAATTAAATTGCAGCGTTTAAACTATTTTAATTCATTATTATAACAAATAGATAATAAAAAAAACATGTCAAAAGATGAACTATTTTTAAACTATAATGATGATACTTTAAATATTTAAATTTAATTAAAAACAAATTATTTTTAATTCATTATTATAACAATTATAACAATAACAGATGTGTAAATGTTGTAATTTATTTTTTTGAAATAGTTAAGTAAAAATACTTAACCATTTTAAAAATTAAATTACAGCGTTTAAACAATTTTTAATCCATTATTATGTAACAATTATATAAAAAATAAAAAAAAAAACTTATCAAAAGATAAACAATTTTTAAACTAAAATGATGAGACTTTATTGTTTCATAATAATAAAACACAAAAACCATGAATCATATCAAAAACAAAGAAGAATACAATTAATAACCCCAAAATAAGCAATGGGGTAAACACGCATACAGTTTCAATCTTTTGTCCAAACGAGAATCCATTCGTGCTTCCCAGGTGTGACAAACAAAAGGTTGAGATGCTCCAGATCTGTCTAAATGGGTTTGCTTTATTTCCCATTATTGCTGTGAGGCGTCAAATGTGCCAACTGAATCATTTAGCTCGTGTGTGTGTGTATAATTGTGGACGCTCCCTGCTTTGGAATGAGCAAAAGGAAAAAAAAAAATCTCATGTGTGGTGGAAGTGATGTTAGTGAAAAAAGGAAGAGGGTCATGTCAGTACACAGACGAGCCAAGCATGGCGGCACATTGGAGTGTAATGTTTACAACACATGCATGAGCAGCGTTAATGTCGAGGAACAGCAGCGGGGAAAATAAACAGAAAACCTCATCACAACAGAGTGTATCTAAGAGGCAATGCATTTCTTAGCTGGTTCTACTGTTGACCATTTTCCTTTTTTTTCCCCCTCCATTGGCCCAGAGGCTCACGTGCAGAGGAAGTAATAGACAGAGTAATGGCTCCATCCTCGCCCAGCTAAATTTGTTTTTCTTTCCGCAGCTTTGCAAATATGAATATAAAAAAAAACAAAACAGCAAAAATGATTTAGAGCGGCTACTGTGTTATACTTTGGCATTCATGAATTTGTTTTTACATTATCAACACTGCTCTGCACCCACATACGGCCTTTTCGAGGGGGAGGAAGACCCAAGTTCTATTAATTTTTCTCCAGTGAGTAGTGGGAAACATGTGGCCCACAAAAGCATTCAAACCGGCCCTAAATCAATAAATACTGATTTGCATGTTTGATGGTGGATATATAAATACAACAAATACATATATTTATATAAATATGAATATGAATATATATATATATATATATATATATATATATATATATATATATATAAATACACACACATATGTAAATATACGTATGAATATGTACATAAATACACATATATGCATATATATAAATATATATGTACAGGACTGTCTCAGAAATACAGAAAATTAGAATACAACAGATACGACTTCAATAGCTGTATTCCCATGGTCAAGCCACTCCTCAACTCTCGACAACGAAAGTTCCCTCAGTCAGCAATGGTTTGGGGAGAGATGTCTGCTGCTGGTTTTGGTCCACTGTATTTCATCAAGTCCAGAGTCAATGCAGCTGTGTACATGCTTCCATCTGTTGTAAAGATCTATGGAGATGATAATTTAATTTTCCAGCATGATCTAGCACCTGCTCTCAGTGCCAAGACCACCAGTAAGTGGTGTACTGACCATGGCATTACTGTCCTCCATTGGCCTGCCAACTCCCCTGACCTGAACCTCATAGAGAATGTGTGGGTTATTTTGAAGAAGAAGCTGAAAGACATCAGGCCCAATAATGCAAATGAGCTAAAGCCCACTATTGAAGCATCCTGGGCATCCATAACACCTCAGCAATGCCACAGGCCGATTGCCTCCATGCCACGCCGTATTGATGCAGTAATCCTTGCAAAATAATTCCCAACCAAGTACTGAGTGCATTAATTGACATTTTCAAATGTTTTGATTTTGTTTTGCTGTTATAAATCTTTTTTATTTACTTGGTCTGAGGAAATATTCTAATTTTGGAGATAGGATTTTTGAGTTTTCTTAAGCTGTATGCCATAATCAGCAAAAATAAAATAATAAAAGGCTTGCAATATTTCAGTGTAATGAATCCAGAATGTATGACATATTCATGTTTTTAGTTGCATTACAGAAAATAAAGGACTTTATCACAATATTCAAATTTTCTGAGACAAACCTGTATATATACATATATATGTATGTATACATATATACTGTATGTAGGCATATATACGTATATGTACATATATATTTAGACATCTTATAATGTCCTAGGTATGACATTAAAGTGTATCCGGCAGTGGAGGCTCCTCTATGGGGTCATTCGGAGGTTAACCCCTTTACTACTGTTACCCCAAGCGGCCCTTGGCAAAGGCTTAGTGCTCCTTAGCCAGGGATACGGTGAAGACCTCAATGGCGGAGCAGGCAGAAGACGGTAGATGTAAGAACTACCACAACGACTGCGATGGCGGAAGAAGGCACCCCCACACATACAGTATATATATATATATATATATATATATATATATATATATATATATATGTGTATATATGTGTGTGTGTATATATATGTATATATGTGTGTATACATATATATATATATATATATATATATATATATATATATATATATATATATATATATATATATATATATATATATATATATACATACAGCCCGGCCCCCGGCCAATTTTTTTTAACCCAATGTGGCCCCCGAGTCAAAAAGTTTGGAGACGTCGGATGTATATAGTCTTAAAAAAAAAAGGAAACACATTGAAAATAAGTTGTAAACTTACAAAAAAATAAACTTTTGGCCTGTTCTGTATATGTGTATGTATCTATATGTGTATGTATGTATGTATATATATATATACACATACAAACATATATACACACACATACATCCATATATATGTATATACACATACATACACATATATATATATACAAACATACATGTATATATATATATATATATATATTTATTTATTTATTTTTTTTTTTTTTTTTGGAGGGTTATGGTACTTTTAGACCTTTCACCTCCACATATACAGTATTGTGCTGTATTGTCCAATATAATATATTATTGTTGTTATTTTCTCTGTATTGTATCTCAGGTCAACCTGTGATTTCCTACCCTTGATTTAGCCCATTCCTCTCCTAAAGTAACAGGAGGTCGTGACCCGGGGCCTGTCTGTCAGCCCATTAGCGGGGAAAAAAGAAAGGGCATTAAATGAACGCTTCTGCACCACAAACACCCCCTTTAAAATCAGCATAAACAATCCCAGGACGATGCCAGCGCACACAAAGACAAACACACACACACACACACTCACACACACACATAGAGAAATAGCCAAGGCAAGCCATGAAGAGGCCGGGGCATTGATTTTATGATGATGCCCCCGGCTGATTCCAGCCATGCAGGAATTGGAGGCGGCTGAGCTGAGCTTTTTTTTTATTTTTATTTTTTTTGGAAGGTGGAGGGTGGGGGTGAGGGGCAGCGCTGCTTGGTTTTGGAAACAGTCCGACAGACAAGCCCGGGATGCAGACGTGTGTGGCTGCTGGATCCAGAGCTTGTACGACATTGGTGTGTCGGGGCGGGTTTGGCGGGGAGGATGCAGTTGTGGCCAACTCCCAAGCCAAGCACACCAACTCAGGCCCGCAACTGCCAATCAAAGCCGCCTCGGGCGCCTCTACTGCCGTGCTCGCATAAATTAGCATACATTTGCATGAGAAGTCACTCGTTTAGCAGGCCCGCTTTGCTCCCCCAACACCCCACCTCACCTCCCCGACACACAAATGGCATTTCCAAGATTCCCCCCCCCCCCCGCTGTATTTTTTTTCCCTCTCAATTGCTCACTTTTTCTCTCCTTATCCCATTACCAGCATATACAAGCTTGAAAATACCATGTTAATTATTTTCATACCACTCAGAATATTACGTCAATGAATGTGTTGCAGGCGCTTGTTTCTTTGTCTGTATGTTTTGGGGGGGTCTTGCAAATGAGCATAATGAGCCAGCAAATTATGCAAAAGTAACACAAACATAAGCACAAATGAGCTCCGAGACAATAGCTGCATCAAAAGTGTTCACTTTAAAAAGAGGGAATAACGCTCAAACAGCAGGATGTCTCAAAATATGCCCCTTAAAGTTTGGCATGTTTTTCATGCCTGAAGCCACACATCAGTTCAGCATGCATCAAACATGTAACTACGCAGTTTTGCTCTTTCTTCGGCTATATATGTTACAATTGAATGATACAGCATATCTATATTATGGCATTGAACAGTGGTTAATATGGGTGCTTTAAAAATGGATTTACCTCCAAAATTAATGTATTAAAAAAATAATAATAATTAAAAAAAAATATATATAAGGTAAAAAAAAAATGTTGTCAGGATTAAAAACATGAAATGCATATTATTGATACTGTTGCTTTTATTGATTTTTAGGTTTCCTTTTTGTAATAATATATTTGTACGTCTTCTCAATTGCTTTGTAAGTTTCTATCTTAAGTATTGAAAAACTTGATTTTGGTTGGAGTTTTTTTCTTTTTTTTTTTTATTATATTTGTTTGCATCAAGGCTTTTTGACTTTGTCAGGAACCTCTATTTCAACAAAAATAAAACTTTTTTTTTTTTTTTTTCACTAAATTATAAAATGCTCTGGTTGAAATTATGACCTTGGTGTCGTAAGGGTCAGTTTCGACCCAGTTATTAACATAGGATTATCAAGCAATAATTAGAGCCAAAACTGAACACACTAAAAGCCAGCTCCTTTACCAATCATGTGAGCTTTAGGGGATTCTCATTTTACCTTGTTATCCGGTACAAAAACAAACAAAGACATGTGAGTTCAATTCAGTCTAAAATGATTAAAATGAAAAAATAAATAAAACAAATGTATTTAAGGGATGTGTTGTAATACCCCTCAGTTATAGTCAGGTAGCACAACAACCTTTTATTTATTCATACGATTCTATTGCGGTTCATTTTATCATTTATCGAGGGGTATACTGACAAAAAAAAAGGCCCAATGGCCCACACCAAAAATATTAAAACCAATATTTTCATGGATAAGGAAGCCTAACAAAGTAACGAAGAGATGAGAAACAAATTGGATGATAGATCATTGTTTTAGTGTATTTTACAGCTGATTTAAGACATGGGTCAAAACCCGACCCATTAACATAAGAGATGGTAACAGAAAGCTAACACAAGAGGAAGGTTAAGTGAAGTGAAGTGAAGTATATTTATAAACACCTTTTTTTCTGGAGACCCTACATGTAAGCTACCTGTAAACCAGTGTGGGTGGCACTGGAAGAGAGGTGTGAAAAAGGGTCTCACCCAGGGACACAATAGCAGTGACTAGGATGGCGGAAGCGGGGAATCAAACCTGGAACCCTCACGTTCTGGCACAGCTGCTATACCATCTGAGCCATGCTTCACCCATTCTGTGATTTTTGCAAATAAAATGTGAAACATTTATAAAAATATATATTTTTAAGGCCACCACTGCGCATACACGTCAGCCAAGAGGAGCTTTTATAAACTGTTTTGAACATATTTAATCATCATTTATATACCAGCTAATATATTACGAGAATCGTGTTGAATTGAGAATTGATCTGGAATTGAATTGTGAGGTGCACAAAGATTTCGAATTATATTGGTTAACTTCTTCTCACACCTGTGTGACAATTATTGAAGTTATTTTTAAAAAAATTACTTTTTGCGAGGCAACTCACTTGCATGTGTCTTGTGTTGCAGTTCAGAATATTACTCTGGTTACCCGAATATAAGACGGCATTTCTAGGGCACTGAATATTTTGAGAGTCAAAATCGGTGTCATGATTATCTTATCATCTTACTGTAACTCATTTTTTGTTCGAGACATTTTTTTTCTTTCTTTCTTTCTTTCTGTGAGTGGCAGAAAGAAAAGCTCTGTCTGACTTGTGCGGTAATGATTGTTTGGTGCCCCTGTTGTTTTTCGTACATACTGTTAATATCAAGTTTATAATTAACATCAGTCGTTTACCGAACAAAGATAACACACAAGGACATTAGCACATCCGACACATACGTAGGATTAACCGAAGGAGCGTTTGAAGCCAGATGGAATAATCACAAGGCCTCCTTTAGAAACCACACTTTGCGGAATTCTACAGAACTCAGGAAGCACATTTGGAACTTCAAAGACAATAATGTTGAATATTCAAGAACATGGCAAATTCTTGCATCCGGCACATAATAAAAGATGCAACCTATGCTTAAAAGAGAAAATGTTTATTATATATCATCCAGACCTGTCATCCCTCAACAAGCGCAGTGAAATCATATCAACATGCCGTCACAGACGGAAACACCTCCTCGGTAACACATGAGCCAATCACCACGGCCCTACGCCTGCCTGTACCCACCCACTCTGTGCCCTATATAAACCATTGTATGTGAATGCTTCCATTAAAATCTCCTGAGGATTGAGGGAACCCCTTATGAAACAGTTCCGTAGAGATGAAGTAGTCTTGTGATTTTTCCCACACATACATATTGCGCTCTACCACAGTATCGAGCACTATTCTCTGGATAATCCAATCAAGACATAAATGTATAAAATAATTGTGGCTTATGTGAATGGAATCTGTTTTCTGCTGAAATTTTCAAAGGAAATCAATAAGAAATACATTTTAAAAAAACGGGAAAAAGGTTTTTGGACTAAAAAGCCGCAAATGTGCAAGGATGTAAGTGCTGAATCGGGAAAATGCAAGGTATTCACTGTATTTTATCGATACAATGTTTCGAAAAAAATAGCTTTACTAGATAAAGGTTTGCAACAGCTCGACCCTGGAACTGATTATTCAGACTTTAAAATTGGGAAACAAATTGACCAGATGGAGGTCAAGTCAGCCTCCTGAAACAAAATAGGTTCAACCTTTCAAGCAGCCTCATAGTGTCAGGTAGTGTTGTCCTGATACCAATATGTTGGTACCGGTACTAAAGTTATGTTGGCACTTTTCAATACTTTATTACATAAAGGGGACCACAAAAATTGCACAATTGGTTTTATTTTAACAAAATATCTTACGGTATGTCAAACATATGTTTTTCTTATTGCAAGTTTGTCCTTAAATAAAATAGTGAACATACAAGACAACTTGTCTTTTAATAGTAAATAAACAAACAAAGGCTCCTAATTAGTCTGCTGACATATGCTGTGACATTGTGTCATGTATCATTCTATTAATTTGTCAAAATTAAATTAAATCAAACAAGTTATCTTCTTCCCACTTCCTTTCAGGCAAAACTGGACAATCATGTATTACATACTGTACATTACCTTTTGCACTATATTGATTTACCGGTATGTGTTGTCAACTTTGTACTTTTTATTTATTTATTTATTTATTTATTTATTTATTTAAGTCATTGCCTGAAATACATAAATAAATGAAAATGAAAATGAATGAAAAAAGGACAAGTAGTAGAAAAGGAATTATTAATCTACTTGTTCATTTACTGTTAATATCTGCTTAGTTTCTTTTTTTTACAATGTTCTTGCTACACTTCTGTTAAAATTTAATAATCTTTTATTCTTCTGTTGTTTGATGCTTTACATTAGTTTTGGATGATAGGGTATCAATCTGATACCAAGTCGTTACAGGGTCATACATTGGTCTTATTCAAAGTCCTCATGTGTCCAGGGACATATTATAAAAATAAAAAAATAAAAATGAAAGGATCATAGTAGTATTAACTAAATACGATCATGTACTTGGTATCATTACAGTGGATGTCAGGTGTAGATCCACCAATGGCATTTGTTTACATTTTGACGCGGGTACGCTACGGTGTGTAGTGAAGCATGTTTAGCTATTCCTCGTCCTGCAGGGATGATACTTGTAAGAAACGTACTTTATATGTCGCCATGGAGGCGAGGATTAGTGATTTGGAAGTAGCTAAAACACTGCCGACTGCGGCTGGTCTTTAGCCGCTCGCTAGCTAGCCATGTCTGAAAGCACCTCTTCCTGAGGGCGTTTTATGGTTATAATAGGCTGACCATATTCTGAAATCCCAAAAAGAGGACACGTGTGCCAAGGCGGGCAGCACGCCAAGGCTGGGAGTAGGTGAAAATTTTCCAATGATACTCGAACTTGGTTTATAAATAATATATTTATTTAACCCTTGTGTGGTGTTCGGGTCTGTGGGACCCGTTTTCATTTTTTTATTAAAAGAAAAGTGATTTAATTAATTAATTTTTCAAACTGAGACTCACTGACTTTAAATCATTTTCTGTGAGGAACATATATCAGAATACATATTTAAAGACCACACACCATACACCCCCCCTACACATTTCTATTACATATACAATGTCCGGGTCCACTGGACCCAGGGCCAATAGAAGTGTGGAAATTGATGTTCTGTGTACCACACACACACACACACACACACACACACACACACACACACACACACACACACACACACACACACACACACACACACACACACACACACACACACACACACTCACACACACACACAGCAAGCCTAGACAGGAGGAGGACAGCGTGTAGGTACAAAGAACATCAGAGGGTCAATTGTGCGAGAAAATGAGAGCAGACAGTGTTGCAACCTCGTGTGGGAACAGGTGCAGAAACACAAAAGAAGAATCCCTGTGGGATGCAGAAACTGGCAGAGAAATTTTCCGTGCAACGTTCATATTGTTGTTACTCAGCCAGCGTTTGTGGGTCTGATGGACCCGTTGCATTTTGTGGCTTTTAAAGGCTCACAATCAAACACTTTTATGCTAAAATACTGAACAAATGTTTACCTTATCCCAGTACACATCTGTTCAGTATTTTAACTTAAAAGTGTTTAATTGTGAGGCATTAAAAGCCACAAGATGCAATGGATCCATCAGACCCACAAACGCTGGCTGAGTAACAACAATATGAACATTACACAAGGGTTAAATAAAGCATTTTTTCTCCTTTGTTGAAGGCTGTGTTGGGGCTAGGGATTTCTAAAATGGGGGCCCAGGGACCCCATCAAGTCGGAAAAATGGGGTCCCACAATACATTTTTGGGGTCCCACTTTTTTGTAAGCGTGTTGAAAAAAAATTATAAAAGTATTCATTATCCTGTTGTATCTCACATTCTATATCGTGTTTTGGAAAAAGGTTGTCATAAATGTTACTTAATTAATCTAAAAAAATAATAAAACAAGAAAACAAATGCGTATACATATGTAAAATGTGTTCAATAATAAACATTCATTCACTTTCTTCTTTCCTCCATGGATCTAAACTTTACCGCTGCGGGTACTTTTTTCTATGTTTTTATTTAATAAGTTGTAGGTGTATTTATTTCAGTATAAAAGTGTAAAAAGTGTTTTGCTTGGGTCATGAAATGATAATAAGGGTGTTTCAGGGCATACATACATTTTATATTTAACGCTTAAATCTCTGGAGTCTTACACTCACCTTAGTGTTTACCAAGAGGTCTATTTCCTTTTCCCGGCAAAACTCGAACCAACACTTCCTTTTAATAGCGTCACTTCCCTAACTTCCCCGGAAGTCCCCCCCCCCTCCCCCCCAACCAAAGCCATTGGCTAACACCCCGTAGCCAGCCGCTACAATATTTACAGCTCTCCCATCCAAAGGTAAAACCTAGTAACTCACTTCTAGCTGATTTTGAGAAAACAAAGGAAAACCAATCTATCTTGATGCTGTCTTACAAGGATCTAAAACGTCATCAAACGTATAGATGTTTTCTTGAGCTTTCATTTTCTTGCCGATTGAGCCATGGATTGAATCTGCTCTCATGAACGTGTGCCCTTTCTCCAGATATTTTATCACAATCTCGGGTGGGCCCCATTCTGCGTTTGCACATTGGGGCAAGAGCCGTGTACAGCGTCCAGTTTTTATTTTGACCTCCACAGTTATCTGCCCAAAAGAGTATGCAAGGGGAAGAATCAAGAACAATACATTTAATGAAGGTGCTTGCAACGTCCTGGGCCAATCTTCCAAATATCCCCTCGTGCCATAATATCACATAATCAGGTTGACCGTCGGCCCCCATTCGTGCAAATGTCTCATTAAAGACAATAAGGCGACTGACAAAGAAGCTCCGATTGGTCCCTTGAGATACTATTTTTTCTGTTGTATCTACGCGGTTATGTGGTAGTTGCTAGGTCCTGCCATGCGCGTAACAGCTTACTTACGGAACAAATTACAATATCGCATACACTAATGTAAAGCATATCACCTAGGAACTCCAAAATTATTATCAGCTCAGCTTTGACCAAAATTGAGTTACTGGGTTTTGCCTTTGGACGGGAGGGCTGGTGTGATGTTATGAGCCAGGGAATAAAAGGACTTCACTACCCAGCATACAACAGGAGTGACGAGCATGCGCGGTGGTGTGTCGCCATGACGGCATCTTGTATGTTGTGATATGCACGTTCTGAAAGTAAACGTTAAGAACTCAGCCAACAAATACACGCAACCCTAATTCAAAATACCGGACATTTGACTCATTTAAAAAAAAAACGCCCGGCACACGCCGCAAAAGAGGACATGTATGGTCAGCCTAGGTTATAACTTCACCTTTATCGTTATTTTTTAGCCAAAATGCGTCCGATCTCTCTTTTCTGTCTATACACCGTGTCTGCCTGTAAGTACTCTGTGATTGTGCGCTGCCGAACATGCTCGTCAAAAACCAGCAATTACACGACGTGACGACGACGGGGGCGGTGGACCGGTACTCTTCAGAGGCGGTATAGTACCGAATATGATTCATTAGTATCGCGGTACTATACTAATATTGGTATACCGCACAACCCAAGTGTCAGGTATAGTTTATTTACCATACTTAATTAAATAAGTAGAACAAAGTATTAAAAAGTACCATCTT
The DNA here is from genome assembly GCF_033978795.1 of Nerophis ophidion. Classification (NCBI taxonomy): domain Eukaryota; kingdom Metazoa; phylum Chordata; class Actinopteri; order Syngnathiformes; family Syngnathidae; genus Nerophis; species Nerophis ophidion. Next base: position 12,383,675 of record NC_084612.1, on the reverse strand, counting down.
GTTAAAAAGAAAACCTCTCTGGAGGTGTCAATCATATTATTTTCTTAAAGGCGAGTGAGTCATTTTGCCAATATACTCCACCTTCTCCATTTTTATCGCTTCAACTTTCTCCCATAAGCCTTCACAGCGTACTCTTAACTCGCACGGACACTAAAAACATGTACGGTACCAACTCGGGCTTCATTATCCGGAGAACTTTTAGAGCCTTGTTCTACACCAGGGGCAGCAGTGCATGCATGGCTGTCTAAATTACATTCCCCACCCCCAGGAAGACAAGAATATTCAGCCTGGCGGCCAGCGGCAGTAACACTTACACCAGGAGACTGAGGATGGTAGATAGTGGAATCGTATAAGATGACATGAATTTTTCACCATGAACACTCAAACCCAGCAAGGGGATTAATAAGTACAAGAACAGAGAACACTACTGGCTGCTCCATAGTACACGTTTTTGGAGTAATTGGCAGGGATTGTGTATTCCAAGTCAACTCAAAGCCGTGCACGTGAAGCTAATGAAATATTTCTCTTCTGCTTGGTTGACCTTTTTTCTTCCAGTAGTGCATACATTTAGCTTGGTCCACACCTGGTAAATTACTGATTTCTTCTATGGTCCATAACATTTCTTATAGATGATATAACACAGTGGTTGGGGTCCATAAAATACGAATCGCGTTAAGATAGAAATCTTTATTTCTTACCCTGCTCATTTATAAAAAGTTATAACTGTGACGTGATGTGAATGGTGGATTGTAGGTTTGGACATCACTGGGTCGATATTTTAGTTTGTATTATATTAATTCCTTCTTTTAAAGTTAAAAGTTAAAGTACCACTGATAAGTGTGGTGAAATCCCCTTTGCATTTGACTAATTCCCTTGTTCCAACCCCTGGAAGGTGAGGGGAGCAGTGAGCAGCAGCGGTGGGCGCGCTCGGGAATCATTTTGGTGATTTAACCCCCAATTCCAACCCTTGGAACTTAAGTATAACTGTTAACAAAATATACAGATTTATTTATTTATTTCAATCATCAATCAATCAATGTTTACTTATATAGCCCTAAATCACTAGTGTCTCAAAGGGCTGCACAAACCACCACAACATCCTCGGTAGGCCCACATAAGGGCAAGGAACACTCACACCCAGTGGGACATCGGTGACAATAATGACCCAGTGGGACGTCGGTGACAATGATGACTATGAGAACCTTAGAGAGGAGGAAAGCAATGGATGTCGAGCGGGTCTAACATGATACTGTGAAAGTTCAATCCACAATGGATCCAACACAGTCGCGAGAGTCCAGTCCAAAGCGGATCCAACACAGCAGCGAAAGTCCCGGTCACAGCGGAGCCAGCAGGAAACCATCCCAAGCGGAGGCGGATCAGCAGCGCAGAAATGTCCCCAGCCGATACACAGGCAAGCAGTACATGGCCACCGGATCGGACCGGACCCCCTCCACAAGTACATGCCAAAAGTTTGGACATACCCTTTTCTCATTCAATGTGTTTTTTTATTATTTTCATGACTATTTACATTCTAGGTTGTCACTGAAAGCATCAAAACTATGAATGAACACGTGGAGTTATGTACTTCACAAAAAAAAAGGTAAAATAACCGAAAACATGTTTTGTATTCTAGTTTCTTCAAAATAGCCAACCTTTACTTTTTCGCAAACTCTTGGCATTCTCCCGATGAGCTTCAAGTCACCTGAAATAGTTTTTACTTCACAGGTGTGCTTGAAGCTCATCGAGAGAATGCCAAGAGTGTGCAAAGCAGTAATCAGAGCAAAGGGTGGCAATTTTGAAGAAACTAGAATACAAAACATGCTCTCAATTATCTCACCTTTGTTTGTGAAGTACATAACTCCACATGTGTGCATTCATAGTTTTGATGCCTTCAGCGACAACCTACAATGTAAATAGTCATGAAAATAAAGAAAACACATTGAATGAGGAAAGTGTATGTCCAAACTTTTGGCTTGTATTGTATGTATAGTTTTCTACATTTCGGGGTCGCGGGAGGTGCTGGAGCCTATCCCAGCTGCTTTCGGGCGGAAGTTTGAGTACAAGTTTTACCATGAATTGATTAACGTGTCCCCCGACTTAAACAAGTTGAAAAACTTATTCGGGTGTTACCATTTAGTGGTCAATTGTACGGAATATGTACTGTACTGTGCAATCTACTAATAAAAGTTTCAATCAATCAATCAAACCCTGGACAACTCGCCATCATCACAGGGCCAACACGAATAGACGGACAACATTCACACACTAGGGCCGATTTAGTGTTGCCAATCCACCTATCCCCAGATGCATGTGTTAGTGTTACTCACACTCACAAATACCTTGAGAGATTACACAGAGGCCCAAACCTAAGAAAAAAATACTCAAGGATTCACATCCACTCTTAAAAATGGTTGCATTGGGCTAAATATCGATGACAAGACATGTCTACTGCAAAAAGTCAGTGTTCACAAACAAGAAACGAAAACAAGGGGTATTTTATTTGAACTAAGCAAAATGATCTGCCAATAGAACAAGAAAATGTGGCTTCTCAAGACTTTCCAAAACAAGTAAAATTAGCTAAGCTCAACGAACCCAAAATACTTTAAAATAAGTATATTCTCACTTACCTTCCAGGTAAGGTTTATTCAGTACTGGAGAGGAGGCTTCGCCGGATAGTCGAATCTCGGATTCATGAGGAACAGTGTGGTTTTCGTCCTGGTCGTGGAACTGTGGACCAGCTCTATACTCTCGGCAGGGTTTTGGAGGGTGCATGGGAGTTTGCCCAACCAGTCTACATGTGCTTTGTGGACTTGGAGAAGGCATTCGACCGTGTCCCTCGGGAAGTCCTGTGGGGAGTGCTCAGAGAGTATGGGGTACCGGACTGTCTTATTGTGGCAGTCCGCTCCCTGTACGATCAGTGTCAGAGCTTGGTCCGCATTGCTGGCAATAAGTCGGACACGTTTCCAGTGAGGGTTGGACTCCGCCAAGGCTGTCCTTTGTCACCGATTCTGTTCATAACTTTTATGGACAGAATTTCTAGGCTCAGCCAAGGCGTTGAGAGGATCCGGTTTGGTGGCCACGGGATTAGGTCTCTGCTGTTTGCAGACGATGTGGTCCTGATGGCTTCATCTGACCGGGATCTTCAGCTCTCACCGGATCGGTTCGCAGCCGAGTGTGAAGCGACCGGAAGGAGAATCAGCACCTCCAAGTCCGAGTCCATGGTTCTCGCCCGGAAAAGGGTGGACTGCCATCTCCGGGTTGGGGAGGAGACGCTTCCCCAAGTGGAGGAGTTCAAGTACCTAGGAGTCTTGTTCACGAGTGGGGGAAGAGTGGATCGTGAGATCGACAGGCGGATCGGTGCGGCGTCTTCAGTAATGCGGACGTTGTATCGATCCGTTGTGGTGAAGAAGGAGCTGAGCCGGAAGGCAAAGCTCTCAATTTACCGGTCGATCTACGTTCCCATCCTCACCTATGGTCATGAGCTTTGGGTCATGACCGAAAGGATAAGATCACGGGTACAAGCGGCCGAAATGAGTTTCCTCCGCCGGGTGGCGGGGCTCTCCCTTAGAGATAGGGTGAGAAGCTCTGCCATCCGGGAGGAACTCAAAGTAAAGCCGCTGCTCCTCCACATCGAGAGGAGCCAGATGAGGTGGTTCGGGCATCTGGTCAGGATGCCAACCGAACGCCTCCCTAGGGATGTGTTTAGGGCACGTCCAGCTGGTAGGAGGCCCCGGGGAAGACCCAGGACACGTTGGGAAGACTATGTCTCCCGGCTGGCCTGGGAACGCCTCGGGATCCCCCGGGAAGAGCTAGACAAAGTGGCTGGAGATAGGGAAGTCTGGGCTTCCCTGCTTAGGCTGCTGCCCCCGCGACCCGACCTCGGATAAGCGGAATAACAGGTATATTACTATATGAGTACATATTTCCTATTGTTTCATTGAAAATAAAACCGCAAAGTCCATTTGGCTGTCATCTGTTTTAATATGAGACACAATTGTATGAAAGTCATGATTTTTTTTTTTCATGTTTGAAATAAGAAATGATTACTTTGAAAAAAAAAGTAGTTTTCTACTTGTGAGTGTTGATGACACAGCTTTGCAACAGTTGATATTCTAGTTTCAAGCATGTTTTACTCAATATAGGTCATAAAATCTCAGCTAATAGCCGTAATATCTTACTGACATCATTTAGGACCAAAACACTTAAAAAAAGTAAAACACTCTAACATAAAATCTGATGTATGGCCACGCAAGTCCCGGGATGTCCAAAATGTCCATAACACACCCAGCCGAGTCCCACGGGGAAGGGGAATAAAAGTTGGAAAAGTTGTTCAAAATACGTACCCAGGTTGGGGTCCCACAAGTCCCGCCGCTGGCCGGGATGCCTGAAATGTCCAAAACGCGCCCGGCAAAGTCCCACCGGGAGGCGGGGAGGAAAGTGAGAAAAGTCGGTAAAATGTTCAAAAATCACACCAGGCTTCTCCAACCTGGGTAGGAATTTTGAACATTTTTGGGGACTTTTGCTCTCTTTTCTCCCCCACTTCCCGTGGGACTCTGCTGGGTGCGTTTAAGACAGTTTTTGCGCGACCGGCGACAGGACCCGTGGGACTGCAAACCGGGGAGGTATTTTGGACAAAATTGGGACTTTTGAACATTTTGGCCGCCTTTTCCCCTCTTCTTCCCCGCCTTCCTGTGCACCATTGCTGGGTGTGTTTTGGACATTTGGACAAAAATAGTTCCAAGCATGTTTTACTCAATACAGGTCATCAGATCTCAGTAACAAGCTGTGATATCTTACTGAGATCATTTAGGACCAAAACCCTTAAAACAGGTAAAACACGGACATGAAATCTGTTTAAAATAGAATTAAACAGAGTAGAATAGAAAGTACTTTATTGATCCCCGGGGGAAATTCAGCAACACAGTTCGCTCACAAAAGACGATAATGATAATGATAATAATAATAATAATAATATATAACATATATTATATATAATATATAATATATGCATAGTATAAATATATTCTACATTTAAGTGCAGTCAAGGAACATATGCATTATACAGTCAGATGGCTGTTAGTGAGAAGAATTATCTTATCAGACAGAAAATAAGCAAATATCACCCTTATTTGAGATATTTAAAGGCAAACTGAAATTAAATTTTCTTATTTAAACGGGGATAGCACGTCCATTCTATGTGTCATACTCGATCATTTCGTGATATTGCCATATTTTTGCTGAAAGGATTTAGTAGAGAACATCCACGATAAAGTTCGCAACTGGAGAAAAGCCCTGCCTCTACCGGAAGTCGCAGACGATGACGTCACATGTTGATGGCTCCTCATATATTCAGATTGATTTTAATGGGAGCCTCCAACAAAAACAGCTATTCAGACCGAGAAAACGACAATTTCCCCATTAATTTGAGCGAGGATGAAAGATTTGTGTTTGAGGATATTGATAGCGACGGACTAGAAAAAAAAAGCGATTGCAATCGCTTTGCATTGAGACGGATTCATATGTTTTTAGAGACATTTACTAGGATAATTCTGGGAAATCCCTTATCTTTCTATTGTGTTGCTAGTGTTTTAGTGAGTTTAACAGTAACTGATAGTCGAAAGTGTACGTCCACGGCCGGGTGTTGACGCGCAGTGTCTCGGGGAAGTCGACGGCAGCTGTATGGACGGCACAAGCTCAGCTGATATCCGGTAAGAGCCGACTTTTTAACCACAATTTTCTCACCGAAACCTGCTGGTTGACATTTAGTCGGGATCCATGTTCGCTGTGATCCATACTAAAGTTTCACCTCTGTGAATTTTAAACAAGGAATCACCGTGTGTTTGTGTGGCTAAAGGCTAAAGCTTCCCAACTCCGTCTTTCTACTTTGACTTCTCCAATATTAATTGAACAAATTGCAAAAGATTCAGCGACCGAGATGTCCAAAATACTGTGTAATTATGCCGTTACAGCGGACGACTTTTAGCTGTGTGTGTGTTCGCAGCGCTCATATTCATAACAGCCCGTGACGTCGCGCGTATACGTCATGATTACGCGACGTTTTAAAGAAAAAAATCCGGGGAAATTTTAAATTGCAATTTAGTAAACTAAAAAGGCCATATTGGCATGTGTTGCAATGTTAATATGTCATCATTGATATATAAACTATAAGACTCCGTGGTCGGTAGTAGTGGGTTTCAGTAGGCCTTTAATCTTACTTAGATTTTACTTTTGCAGTGTAGGCTTTTGAAAAAGACAGGGATTTTTTTTTTTAAGTATATTCAAGGCTGTCTTATATCCAGGTAAATACGGTATAATGCAAAATAACAGAATGGTGACCTCTAACTCGTGCAACCAGATAACTGTAAACATACAGCAATAACTAGTTCACAGTAAAGCTAACAAGAACTGTACCCACAAGTTATTTGCATTTACATGAATCGTTTCATACAGACTGTTTGACCTTCCACCGAACATCTTACTGTACACATCAGCATGAAGGTAGAGTGGGAGCATGTTCGATGCTGTGTGTACGTCGTGTGAAGCTAACCTATGGTGCATACCACACGGCGTGCATGCATCTGTCTTAAAGATGCAAGGGTCACATTCCGTATTGCTCTATGTCTGCTCAAGTGCCCCCTACTGGTGCGAGCAAGAGTCTAACATGACTCACGTAGACTCTAGGAAGAAATGCTAAAACGAGGAATCCGTGCTGTCTCATTCAGATTATTTACCAACTCTCACTTTAAACCCCATAAAAATCCCATCGCACCCTTTTTCTGGATGTCAACCTCATGTGAGTCTAGTGACCTGCGCTATGGAGCTAGTTCGAATTGATAGTTGGTCGAGTTAAAGATGTTTTCTGAGGGTCAAGAAAGTGTTCAATGCTTACTGAAAATAGATTTTATTATTTAAACAGGGATAGCAGGTCCATTCTATGTGTCAAACTTGATCATTTCGCAAAATTGCCATATTTTTGCTGAAAGGATTTAGTAGAGAACCTCGACGATAAAGTTCGCAACTTTTGGTCGCTAAAAAAAAAGCCTTGACTCTACCGGAAGTAGCAGACGATGTGCGAGTGACGTCACGGGTTGTAGGGCTCTTCACATCCTCGCATTGCTTACAATCATAGCCAGCAGCAGCTAGAGCTATTCGGACTGAGAAAGCGACAATTTCTCCATTAATTTAAGCAAGGATGAAAGATTCGTGGATGAGGAAATTTAGAGTGAAGGACTAGAAAATAAAAATAAAAAGGTGATAGCAGTGGGAGCGATTCAGATGTTATTAGACACATTTACTAAGATAATTCTGGAAAATGCCTTATCTGCCTATTGTGTTGCTAGTGTTTTAGTGAGATTAAATAGTACCTGAGAGCCAGAGGGGTGTGGCCACGGGTGTGTTGACCCAGTGTCTGTCTCTGAGGTAAGTCACGCAGCAGCAGCAGGACGGAAACTCCGCTGATGTCTCCGCTAAGAGCCGACTTATTACCACAATTTCTCACCGAAAACTGTCGGTTGACATGTGGTCGGGATCCATGTTCGCTTGACCGCTCTGATCCATAGATCTATGGGAATTGTAAACAAGGAAACACCGGCTGTGTTTGTGTGGCTAAAGGCTAAAAGCTTCCCACTGCCATCTTTCTACTTTGACTTCTCCATTATTAATTGAACAAATTGCAAAAGATTCAGCAACACAAATGTCCGGATTACTGTGTAATTATGCGATAAAAGCAGACTACTTATAGCTAGGGCTGGAAAATAATGTCCGCTACAACCCGAGACGTCAAACGCACGCGTCATCATACCCCGACGTTTTCAACACGACAATTCGCGGGGAATTTAAAACTGCAATTTAGTAAACTAAACCGGCCGTATTGGCATGTGTTGCAATGTTAATATTTCATCATTAATATATAAACTATCAGACTGCGTGGTCGGTAGTAGTGGGTTTCAGTAGGCCTTTAAGGTTGAAATGCTGCCTCTTGTTATGAGTGCTAATGATGTCAGCGGAGGCTTGTTGATTAGCCTGAATAGAGACGCTAATAGAAGTGTGCAAGCCTAATTAATGACTGAAGGGTGGCCTAACGAAGACGAGAGCGCGCCACTGTGGCGACGGGTGGTCCCGAGGTTAAGTGCGCTCATGGACAACATGCCTCCGCCAACCCCCAGAAGCTATGCCAACCCCTAAGACAGGCCCTGCCATGGTGACCAGGCCTAATTAGCTGTCACAGCAGGTGGACCGGTGGCGCTCTGTGGTCTTGTATCTCTGACAGTCCGAGACCCCGCTGAGCTGCCCTGAGACATTCACCGCACTAGACCACTGACTCGGAGGGCGGGGATTGTCCAAACAGTGGATCGATGTACAATACATCAATATTAAGGGTGGGGATTATGAAAATATAATAAGGGGGTCGATTGTGTGGAATTTATTGTTGAGTCGTGGAATTATGAAAAATAGTCACGGTTCAGTCTAAACTTAGTCCAAACCAGTGTCTTTCAACCTTTTTTGAGCCAAGGCACATTTTTCGCGTTGAAAAAATCTGGAGGCACGCCGCCAGCAGAAATCATTAAAAAAAACGAAACTCATTGACAATAAAAAAGTCGTCGCAATTGTTGGATATGACTTTAAACCATTACCAACCCACGCATCACTATAGCTCTTGTCTCAAAGTAGGTGTACTGTCACGACCTGTCACATCACGCCGTGACTTCTTTCTTTTTTGCTGTTTTCCTGAGTGTAGTGTTTTAGTTCTTGTCTTAAATGGGTTGTACTTGTATAGCGCTTTTCTTCCTTCAAGGTACTCAAAGCGCTTTGACACTACTTCCACATTTACCCATTCACACACACATTCACACACTGATGGAGGGAGCTGCCATGCAAGGCGCTAACCAGCACCAATCAGGAGCAAGGGTGAAGTGTCTTGCTCAGGACACAACGGACGTGACGAGGTTGGTACTCGGTGGGAATTGAACTAGGGACCCTCGGGTTGCACACGGCCACTCTCCCACTGCGGCACGCCGTCCCCGTCTTGCGCTCCTATTTTGGTGGCTTTTTCTCTTTTTTTGTTATCCATCCTCTAGCAGTTTCATATCTTCCTTTGAGCGATATTTGACGCATCTACTTGGTTTTAGCAATCAAGAATATTTCAGTTGTTTTTATCCTTCTTTGTGGGGACATTGTTGATTGTCATGTCATGTTCGGATGTACATTTAGGATGCCGTCTTTGCTCCACAGTAAGTCTTTGCTGTCGTCCAGCATTCTGTTTTTGTTTACTTTGTAGCCAGTTCAGTTTTAGTTTCGTTCTGCATACCCTTCTCTAAGCTTCAATGCCTTTTCTTAGGGGCACTCACCTTTCGTTTATTTTTGGTTAAAGCATTAGATACCTTTTGACCTGCACGCTGCCTCCTGTGGTTTCCGATATTTACAAAGCAATTGTATTACACGGTTACTCTGCTGAGCTCTAGACAATACCGACACTCACCAACAACACATAATTTGCAGACTATAATTACTGGTTTGAAAAAAATATTTTTACCCAAATAGGTGAAATTTAAAAATCTCCCACGGCACACCAGACTGTATCTCAAGGCACACTAGTGTGCCCCGGCACAGTGGTTAAAAAACACGTGACCAAACAGTAATATCAGCTATGGGAAGTCGACAGCCACGCATTGCTCCACTATGTGTGCGCGATAGTGTTGGTAATACCGGCGGTATGAAATAACGGCATTAGTGACGCCATTACCTTTACTACTGAAGTTACTTTTTTTTACTAATTCTGGTCTTGCCGCCCCCCCACCCGGGCAGAGAGACAACATGACTGCATAGCTGGCTCAAAAGACATGTCGGAGACGCTTTGCTGAAACCAAAAGTTGCTTAATGAAATCAAGTCAAATCAACTTTATTTAGAATAGAAAAGAAAGTACTTTATTGATCCCTGGGGGGAATTCAGCACCACAGTTCGCTCACAATAAACAATAATAATGATAAATAATATATGATATATATTATATATATATAATATATGAATAATATAATATATATTCTACATTTAAGTGCAGTCAAGGAACATATGCATTATACAGTCTGATGACTGTCGGTATGAAGGACCTCCTGTGTCCTTCCGTGTTGCATTTTGGGAGTCTGAGCCTTCCACTGAACGTGCTCATTCTCTCCGCAAGGTCTTTATATTTATGTAGTACATTTAAAATTTACCACAGGGGTAGCCAAATTGCTGTACAATGGGCAGGTTAAAAATGAGAACCGAGCAAACACAACACAACACAAACAGAACATGATAAAAAATTAATAGATCAAATAAAATAAATAAAACATAAAAACAGGTTCATAGCAGGTGTATAATGGGGCGCCATTGCAGGATGGATATCACTCAGTGTTAAAAGCCATGGAATAAAAGTATGTTTTTAAGACAGATTTAAAAACAGGAAGAGAGGAGGCTTGTCTAACGCTCAGAGGTAGGTCGTTCCAGAGCTTGGGAGCAGCAGCAGCGAAAGCTCTGTCACCTCTAAGCTTCAGCCTTGCGTCAGGGACCGTCAGTAGCAACTGATCGGCTGATCTTAGGGATTGGGTGGGGCAGTAAGGCTGAAGGAGGTCAGAGAGATATGTTGGCGCGGGGTTGTTTAGACATTTAAAAACAAATAAGAGGAGTTTAAAATTGATTCGATAACGCACAGGGAGCCAGTGAAGGGACGCTAATATAGGGGTGATGTGCTCACGTGTGCTCACGTGTGCGGGTCTGCGTTAGCATTGCAGTAGTCTAAACAATTCGAGATAAAGGCGTGGATTAATTTCTCCAGATCATGTCCTGACCGAAGCGGTTTCATTTTCGCTATTTGGCGTAATTGATAAAAGCCTTTTTGAACAAAGCTGCTGATTTGTTTTTCGAATTTAAAATCCGAGTCGAACTTTACCCCCAGGTTTGTGACACAGTCGCTGAGATACGGGGTCAGAGTGCCGAGGTCAACATTCGGGGAGGGAGAGCCACTTTGACCGAACAATATAACTTCTGTTTTGTCTTCATTTAGGCTCAGGAAGTTAGCTGAAAGCCAGGCTTTGATGGAGTGCAGGCAGTCAATGAGACGTTGAACCGTGTTATTTAATCTCTTTAATAACAAACGAGCGTTATTTAAAACAGGTCTGCAGTACCCGGAGGAATCTAAGTCAAAACAATGGAGGACTACTGCCTTGGAGAAGCCAAACCATCAGTTTATATTAGAGATGTCCGATAATGGCTTTTTTGCCGATATCCGATATTCCGATATATTGTCCACCCCTTAATTACCGATACCGATATCAACTGATACTGATATATGCAGTCGTGGAATTAACACCTTATTGCACCTAATTTTGTTTTGATGCCCCGCTGGATGCATTAAACAATGTAACAAGGTTTTCCAAAATAAATCAACTCAAGTTATGAAGAAAAATGCCAACATGGCACTGCCGTGTTTTTTTTATTGAAGTCACAAAGTACATTATTTTTTTTAAACATGCCTCAAAAGAGCAACTTGGAATTTGGGACATGCTCTCCCCGAGAGCATGAGGAGCTTGAGGTGGGTGGGTACAGGGTAGCGGGGGTGTATTTTGTAGCATCCTGGAAGAGTTAGTGCTGCAAGGGATTCTGGGTATTATGTTTGTTTGTGTTTGTGTTCAGAGCTTGGTCCGCATTGCTGGCAGTAAGTCGGACACGTTTCCAGTGAGGGTTGGACTCCGCCAAGGTTGCCCTTTGGTGGCCGCGGGATTAGGTCTCTGCTTTTTGCAGATGATGTGATCCTGTTGGCTTCATCTGGCCTGGATCTTCAGCTCTCACTGGATCGGTTTGCAGCCGAGTGTGAAGCGGCCGGAATGAGAATCAGCACCACGAAATCCGAGTCCATGGTTCTCTCCCGGAAAAGGGTGGAGTGCCATCTCCGGGTTGGGGAGGAGACCCTGCCCCAAGTGGAGGAGTTCAAGTACCTAGGGGTCTTGTTCACGAGTGGGAGAAGAGTGGATCGTGAGATCGACAGGCGGATCGGTGCGGCGTCTTCAGTAATGCGGACGTTGTACCAATCTGTTGTGGTGAAGAAGGAGCTGAGCCGGAAGGCAAAGCTCTCAATTTACCGGTCGATCTACGTTCCCATCCTCACCTATGGTCATGAGCTTTGGGTCATGACCGAAAGGATAAGATCACGGGTATAAGCGGCCGAAATGAGTTTCCTCCGCCGTGTGGCGGGGCTCTCCCTTAGAGATAGGGTGAGAAGCTCTATCATCCGGGAGGAACTCAAAGTAAAGCCGCTGCTCCTCCACATCGAGAGGAGCCAGATGAGGTGGTTCGGGCATCTGGTCAGGATGCCACCCGAACGCCTCCCGAGGGAGGTGTTTAGGGCACGTCCAACCGGTAGGAGGCCACGGGGAAGACCCAGGACACGTTGGGAAGACTATGTCTCCCGGCTGGCCTGGGAACGCCTCGGGATCCCCCGGGAAGAGCTAGACGAAGTGGCTGGGGAGAGGGAAGTCTGGGCTTCCCTGCTTAGGCTGCTGCCCCCGCGACCCGACCTCGGATAAGCGGAAGAAGATGGATGGATGGATGGATGGATGGACTTTTAAACTTTCATGCAGAGAGGGAATTCACAACTAAGTCAATTGACTAAAAGTGTATTTTTTAAAGTTATTAAGCAATGGCACAAACATTCAAGTCATTTCCAAAACATACAGTGCAAGATTGTCAGAGACATTTTAAGTGTCAAATAAAAATGAGCTGCATAATAGGAAATCAAATAGTATTCGTACGTCACTATGTGGTAAGTTACGAAGAACGTTTTGAAATTCTCTTCATTCTCTAGCGAGTGACTTTTCAAATGACGCTACATATTAGCAGCAATGCTACTTTTTATAGCAACGCTTTTGTCCCACACTTGACAAAATACGGTTGTCTGTTTGACATATTCCCACTTGAAGCCGAACCACCGCCAGGCGGTGGACCCCCTGCTGTTTTTGTTGGGAATTAAGTCTTCCTTCATTTGTTACCAGATCCGCACCTTCTTTCTCTTGTATTCCCACTCCTACGGCTACGTTAGCAGCTAATGTAGACCAGTCTGCTACCTCTCTGCCGGGCGAGGGCGTACGTGTATGTGATGTATGTCGTGACGTTTGTAAGAAGGTGCGCTTGTCTATGAGAAGGAGAGACAGGAAAGAGTGAGAAGAGCCTGAACTGTAATGCCCGCAGTTAAAAGCAACTGTGTGAGAACGTATACTCGAATATTACGATGTAGTTATTTTCTATATCGCACAGAGACAAACCCGCGATATATCGTATATATCGATATATCGCCCAGCCCTAGCTTGATGTAATGTGGCACACTACTTTTGATGTGGTTTTAGGTCAACACCACGGCAGCGGCATTAATGCAGGAAATATCTTTTCACTCGTGAAAGCAAAAAGCACTAAAATGAACTGGATATCAAATAGGAAGAGGCAACATCACACTGTGACACAGCAGACAACAACATACAGTACATACACGATGGGAAGAATTAACTAATCGATGATTGAAGTGACAAACTTGCCATCCAAAACATACCCCGTTTGTTGACAAGAAGCTAGGACAGAACATCGAGGCATACTTGATCTCTTTATTAAGCAGCGGTAAGACAATCCGGTGGAAAGATTCAAAAGAGCTGACGTCAAAGCTGACAAAGTACACAGCTAACTGCTGAAGCTAAAAACACAACTAAACCCTCGATGACGTCACGCGTCGCTAGGCAACAGGCCTGTTTAAAAGCGCAGACGTTGCACACTGCACTTAAAAATACCAATGATTGTCACACACACACTAGGCGTGGTGAAATTTGTCCTCTGCATCCGATCCATCCCCTTGATGACCTTCTGGGAAGTGAGGGGAGCAGTGGGCAGCAGCGGTGCCGCGCCTGGGAATCATTGATGGTGATTTAACCCCCAATTCCAACCCTGGATGCTGAGTGCCAAGCAGGGAGGCAATGAGTCCCATTTTTTTGTACTCTTTGGTTTGAACTCACAACCTGCCAATCTCAGGGCGGACACTCTAACCACTAGGCCACTGAGAATTTTTACATAAAAAATCTCTCAAATGCATACACCAGACAGTTAAACATTTTTTGTTGTTAAAGTAACATATCAATTATTTTCTCTAGTAATTACTTACATTCATTAGAGAGTAATTCCATTAGTAATTCTTTTTTTTTTTTGGTAAAGTAATAACTATAATGTTTTATTATTATTATTATCATTATTATTATTATTATTATTTGAAAAAAATAATTTTCAGAACACTGGTGCTCAATACACTGGCATAGAAGCAATAATTCAGAACACTCAAGCACTTGCTGGTTGACAACAACAATGAAAGAATGATGGAATTTAATTTGATGAAATTTCAGAGCAAATTCCCCTGTCTCTGATTTATATGAAGACAGGTTTGGCTCAAATACCTTAATCCAGACTGGAATGCAGCTGTATTAAATCAGAAAAAAAAAAAAAAAAAGCAAGGTAAGGTCATTCTTATGTCAGCTAATAAAAAAAGGATAGACGTTGAAGAAAATCATATATATGTATATTTGGACTCCAGTGTATGTTGGTAGAAAAAAAAAAAGTATGACAAATATTGATATTGCATTTGAACAGGACAATTCGCTCAAACTCAAAAACGAGTCCAAAACATTGCTTTAAAAATGTCGTCTTTCTTTTAAAAGTCGGTTTTCACTTCAAAAATAAAATGAATTAATGAAAAATGCATTCAGGAGCGCAAAGTTCGTGTTTGGAGATTATTACCAAAAATAAAAATCTCGACATGGGGCTGTTTAGACTAACTTGAACATTTTGAGTTCAATCCATCCATTTCCTACTGCTTGTCCCTCTCGAGGGTTGCAGGGGGGTACTGGAGCCTATACCAGCTGCAATCGGGCGGAAGGCCGTGTTCACCCTGGACAAGTTGCCACCTCATCGCAGGGCCAACACAGATAGACAGACAACATTCACACACTGTCATGTTTTGTTTAGTTATGGTCTGTTAGTTTTAGACTCCTTTGGTTCCTGTTTTGTGCACCTCTGGGTTTGTTTTGCTTTCTATGGGATTAATTGGGTTCACCTGCCTCTGGTTAGTGGTCGGCACGCTCACCTGCAGTCGACCACTAATCAGAAACCTATTTATTCACCTTTCTCGCCACGCTCAGCCTGGCTTCATTGTTTTCTGTATACAACAGTCCTGTTGGTATTCCTATTTTCTGGCTAATGATTCCCGTGCTAAGTTTTGGTTCTTTAGCTTGTCGTGCGAACGGCACGCTTTCCTTTTGTTTGGTTCCTGTCTATTTTGTAAGTTGGATGATTTATGAGGAATAAATCATATCCTATCTGACGCTTTCATCCGGAGTCGTCTGTCTGCATTTCGGGAGATCGAACCCCGCAGTAAGCTGCGACCCAAATCGTGACACACACTAGGGTCAATTTAGTGTTGCCAATCAACCTATCCCCAGGTGCAAACATGCAAACTCCACACAGAAAGACCGCGAGACCGGGGATCATCTTATTGTGAGGCATACGCACTAACCCCTGTGGCACCGTGCTGCCCAACATTTTGAGTTATCTTAAAAATTTAAAGTAAATAAACTTGAGGAAATGTTTTGTAATTTAAGTGATGTTATTGTATATTTAATAAAGTTTTGACTGTCATAAGTGCAGAGACACCCACAGATGCTGGGCTGTCCTACCCTTTATGCAGATCACGTCTCGTGGCAGGGTCCCGCAATCTATGGTGACGGGGGGGGGGGGGGGGGGTGTTTTGCTTGAATGACATGTCAATTCATGAATGCCTTGGGACTTTATAAAAAAAAACAAGGGAGAAGCGGTAGAAAATGGATGAATGGATATCCCGAGATTCTTTCTGCTCCATAAGTGGTGTTTCAGTGATTATACAATTGCTAAAAATAAAAAATATATAGGTTATTTAATAAATAAATAAAAAAAAAACGTTAAAAATTAAATTAAACTTAGTTTGACGTTAATTAATTAAAATATTTTTTCTTATTTTAATTGCTCCATCAGTGGTGTTTCAATGATTATACTATTGCTAAAAATAAATAAAAATAAATATTAATATATATTATTCAATAATTAAATTTAAAAAATCGTTAAAAATTATATTAAATGTTAATTCATTAAAATAATTACAATAATTTTAATTGACATCAAACTAAAATGTTATTTATTTTTTTAATAAAATCGTTGAAAATGTTATAACATTTTTAACGATTTTATTATTTTATTGAATTATAATTATTTTAATTTGGTGTTTCAGTGATTATACAATTGCTGAAAATAAAAAAAATGTATATATATAGTATTTAATAAATACATTTTAAAAATCGTTAAAAATTAAATTAAATCTTAGTTTGATGTTAATTACAATATTTTAATCAACATCAAACTAAAATGTTCTTAATTTTTTTAATTAAATCGTTAAAAATGTCATTTAATTTTTGACGATTTTATTAATTTAATTATTGAATAATATATTTATATTTTTGGTTTTTTTAGCAAGAGTATAATCATTGAAACACCACTGATGGAGCGAAAATAAATAATTATAATCTAAGCGGAAGAAGAAGGATGGATGGATAATTATAATTAAAATGAAATCAACTCAATCTAATTAAATTAAATGCAATTATTATTCAAATAATAATAATACTGTTAAAACAGTTGGCAATGGGAGTTTCATATAATATTCCGCTACGGCTGGGCAGCCCTATACAGATGAAATGTCATATTCCAAACACAAAACAAGTAGTTAAAGACCTTGACACAGTGTATAAAGTGGTCTGCAATCACTTTAACTGCTACATAATATACTTGGCACTACCGTTAAGCAAAGTCTCGAAAAGAACAAAACTACAGCGCCCGCCATAACCTTAACAGCGAATCCAAGGCCGGCACTTTGGATGTGTCATTTCAAGTGAATACAATTTAGTGTATCCTCCACATTATGAGGACTACCGAGGTAAATGATGCAGCCGTAAACAAACATTTAACTATTATCTTTGAAAGTGGTCCGTTTATACACTTTCTATATTCATCGCTCACATGGTGAGATATCTTCTTGCGTTGTGTATTCAAAGCCTTGTCTAAGAAAGCGACATTCTTTGAGTACTAAAGGCCTAAGTAAGTTGCAGTAATATTTCTTTTTCCCGATAGCGCCACACACACGCACACACACACGCACACACGTTCACACACAGACACACGTCTGGTTTAATCTATTACTGTTTTGATCTGCTTCAAATATTCATGCTGCAGTGCATCAATATGCAGCGTAAAGCCGAGTTATAAGCCTCAATGTGGTGGTGCAAGTTGGAAATATTCCTTTGAACAATATAAGAGTTGTGGTTTCATTGGTTTGGATTTGTTTTGTCATGCATTTACACAATTTGACTCGTCCAGAAAAGCCTATTAAGTCCTAACCCTTATCCTTGTTTGTTCACGCCCTTTGTTTAAATGTCAGACCTTTTATTAAAACGAATCAAATTATAACGCATACAAATACAAACCCCATTTCCATATGAGTTGGGAAATTGTGTTAGATGTAAATATAAATGGAATGCAATGATTTGCAAATCATTTTCAACCCATATTCAGTTGAATATGCTACAAAAACAACATATTTGATGTTCAAACTAATAAACTCTTTTTCTTTGCAAATCATTAACTTTATAATTTGATGCCAGCAACACGTGACAAAGAAGTTGGGAAAGGTGGCAATAAATACTGATAAAGTTGAGGAATGCTCAGCAAACACTTATTTGGAACATCCCACAGGTGTGCAGGCTAATCGGGAACAGGTGGGTGCCATGATTGGGTATAAAAACAGCTTCCCAAAAAATGCTCAGTCTTTCACAAGAAAGGGTGGGGCGAGGTACACCCCTTGGTCCACAACTGCGTGAGCAAATAGTCAAACAGTTTAAGAACAACGTTTCTCAAAGTGCAATTGCAAGAAATATAGGGATTTCAACATCTACGGTCCATAATATCATCAGAAGGTTCAGAGAATCTGGAGAAATCTCTCCACGTAAGCGGCATGGCCGGAAACCAACATTGAATGACCGTGACCTTCGATCCCTCAGACGGCACTGTAACACAAACCGACATCAATCTCTAAAGGATATCACCACATGGGCTCAGGAACACTTCAGAAAACCACTGTCAATAAATACAGTTGGTCGCTAAATCTGTAAGTACAAGTTAAGCTCTACTATGCAAAGCGAAAGCCATTTATCGACAACATCCAGAAACGCTGCCGGCTTCTCTGGGCCCGAGATCATCTAAGATGGACTGATGCAAAGTGGACAAGTGTTCAATGGTCTGAGGAGTCCACATTTCAAATTATTTTTAGAAATATTTGATATCGTGTCATCCGGACCAAAGGGGGAAGTGAACCATCCGGACTGTTATCGACGCATAGTTCAAAAGTCAGCATCTGTGATGGTATGAGGGTGCATTAGTGCCCAAGGCATGGGTAACTTACACATCTGTCAAGGAACCATTAATTCTAAAAGGTACATACAGGTTTTGGAACAACATATGCTGCCATCTAAGCGCCATCTTTTTCATGGACGCCCCTGCTTATTTCAGCAAGACAATGCCAAGCCACATTCGCCAAAAATAAAATAACGCTTATGAGTTTGAACATCAAATATCTTGTCTTTGTAGTGCATTCAATTGAATAGGGGTTGAAAAGGATTTGCAAATCATTGTTTTCCGTTTATATTTACATCTAACACAATTTCCCAACTCATATGGAAACGGGGTGTGTAAATAAAGGCAAGAAAGATGAATGACTGAATAAACACAAATGCAAGATATGCAAAGTACGGTCCAGACTTGAATGATTAGCCTCTTAGTGGCAAGAATAGCACATCCCTCAACTAATCCACGCTACACATTGTTGTTGTTATTGTTGTTGTACATAACCGGTCCATCATATTGACCCAGCATACTTAAACACGGTGTCAAGTGTCGCGCACGCTCACACACAAAGTGATGCATAGCTCATTTGCGGCGTGATATGTTCTACACGCGGCCGCCATACATCACCCGCGATGCCGCGCCAACCGGTCCGTTTGATCCTCTCTCGCAGACGGATCCAACGGCCCGTATTGGCTTGTGACAGAAAGCAATCCAACGGCAGCCTCATTGATGATGATGATGATGAGTTCTGTTCCATTGCGCCCAGATCCAGTCCAATTTCAAAAGCAAATTTGGCCATTCGTCTTCGCGGATAATTGTGGCACTTTATCAATTGCTCCCTGCTCTTTTATCTATCATTTCGATTGATGTGATCATTTTACAAAACAGCCGTCTGCGCCTAGGCCGACTTGAGACACGTCGGCGCGGTTGTGCAGGATTTGGAGTGTGCTCGCGTGGCATTGTGACACTTAAAAGGTCTACTATTATGCAAAATGAACTTTAATGATAGTCAAATGTGTCGCTAAAGAGCATGTTGCAATTATGAGCCCCAAGCGAGTTTAAAGCCATCATCTTCATGACTAAATAAGGTAATTATGGCTCTTTGAATGGAGCCGAATCTCTAGGAGCCATTGAAAAGACCGGGTCATTGTTATAAGTTATTTGTTTCTGTTTTTATTTTTAAAAAGGGGACGGCGTGGCGAAGTTGGGAGAGTGGTTGAGGGTTACTGGTTCAATCCCCACCTTCTACCATCCTAGTCACGTCCGTTGTGTCCTTGGGCAGGACACTTCACCCTTGCTCCTGATGGGTCCTGGTTAGCGCCTTGCATGGCAGCTCCCGCCATCAGTGTGTGAATGTGTGTGTGAATGGGTGAATTTGGAAATACTGTCAAAGGGCTTTGGTATCCTTAAAAAAAGGGGTAGAAAAGCGCTATACAAGTACAACCCATTTACCTTTTACCATTTAAAGGCCTACTGAAATGAGATTTTCTTATTTAAACGGGGATAGCAGGTCCATTCTATGTGTCATACTTGATCATTTCGCGATATTGCCATATTTTTGCTGAAAGGATTTAGTAGAGAACATCGACGATAAAGTTCACAACTTTTGGTGCTGATAAAAAAGCCTCGCCTTTACCGGAAGTCGCAGACGATGACGTTACAAGGGTGAGGGCTCCTCAGGTCCTCACATTATTTATAATGGGAGCCTCCAGCGGCAAGAGCTATTCGGACCGAGAAAACGACAATTTCCCCATTAATTTGAGCGAGGATGAAAGATTTGTGGATGATGATATTGATAGTGAACGACTAGAAAAAAATTAATTAAAAAAATTAAATAAAAAGCGACGGCTCCGGGCGGCGGCAGTGTGAGCGTTTCAGATGTAATTAGACACATTTACTAGGATAATTCTGGAAGATCCCTTATCTGCTTATTGTTTTAATAGTGTTTTAGTGACATTGTAAAGACATACCTCGAGGTCGGATGGCTGCGGTGAACACGCAGTGTCTCAGAGAGAAGCCGAGGAGCCAAGCTCACAGCTGCCTTTCAAACAGCTATTGCAGGAGGACGAATAATCCAATGATGTCTCCTGTAAGATATATATATATATATATATATATATATATATATCACAATTTTCCCAACCAGAAACATGCTGGTTGACGTAGAGAAACATGTCTCGGTGCTAAAGACAGCTCTAATACACCGATTTCCACCAACAGCATTGTTCTTTATAGTTTCCATTATTAATTTAACAAATTGCAAAAGATTCAGCAACACAGATGTCCAGAATACCGTTTAATTGCGCGATGAAAAGAGACGACTTTTATCCGCAAATGGTTGTGCACTATTTCCCGACAGTCCGTGATGTCACGTGCACGCGTCATCATTCCGCGACGTTTTCAACAAAAAACTCAGCGGGAAATTTAAAAGTGTAATTTAGTAAACTAAACCGGCCGTATTGGCATGTGTTGCAATGTTAATATTTCATCATTGATATATAAACTATCAGACTGCGTGGTCGGTAGTAGTGGGTTTCAGTAGGTCTTTAAGGAAACATTCACTGGAAGCAGTTATAGGATTTCAAGTTAATTTCAATTTTATATTAATTGTATCTTTTTTCAAGATAAGAGTTTGGGCAACTGGTCAGGATGCCACCCGAACGCCTCCCTAGGAAGGTGTTTAGAGCACGTCCGACCGGTAGGAGGCCACGGAGAAGACCCTGGACACGTTGGGAAGACTATGTCTCGCGGCTGGCCTGGGAACGCCTCGGGACCCCCGGCAGGAGTTGGACGTAGTAGCTGTGGAGAGGGAAGTCTGGGCTTCCCTGCTTAGGCTGCTGCCCCCACGACCCGACCTCGGATAAGCGGAGGAAAATGGATGGATGGATGGAAGACGTGGATCAAAATAGTTTACATTTACACAAATATTACTTTATTGGTGGGAATTATTCTGAAATATTAGCTTTAATTGTATTTTTGTTTTGTATTTATAGTCAAGATTCCACAAAAATGGCGCTTTATTTACATGTTTTGAAAGTGACCTAAAAAAAATGAGCATACTGAAAAAAACCCCACAAATAATAAAGAACAATAATAAGTACACAAAACGTACTAAAACAAGAATAAAAACTAGGACGTGATAAAAATGTAAACACAAAACAGTCCTATATCGCTTTAACTACTTCAAAACAGAAAAGTGATAAAAAACAAAAAAAACACCAGTATCTACAGTAAATGCTGCTAAATTTAATTTGACTCGGACTCATTTTGCAGTCAAGTTGCCGGTCGAGTGACGCTGTATCTGCACGTGCATGAACAAGGGCTCCCAAACAAACGGCTGGCAACTGGAATCACTTAAAAGAGCTGTTCAAAAGACTCCATTCGTTCGCGTACGTCACATTTTCATTCGTCACTTGCTTGCACCACTTTTGAGAGAAGAGGGGCTCAAACGCTCGTTTTTAAAATCCCAGCTTCCTCTCATGACAACACCACGTACATCCATCCTTTCACGGAAGACAGCTATGGTTATAAAAAAAAAAAAAAAAGAGGCTTCGCTACACATCTTAGAATTCAGCATGGCGCCCACCCAAGCCTCTGTCAGTCAGCTACAGACATGGAAACTCTGTTTTTCTTCAGCAAAATAAGCTAACCTTTATATTCAAGCATGAGTGTAATGTTAGCACTTGTGGGTCAAACAATGCCAAAGCTTCAATGCGTTATGAAACACCATGAGTGATACTGTGTCCCTATAAGTAAAATAACAGTTAACCCCAAAAGGGACAAGTGGTAGAAAACATATAGATGGATGATACAGCTGCTGATGGAGAAGAGCCAAACTGTGTTGATAAAAGTGCTTCTTTCAAGAGACAGCTCGAACTAAATGAAGTCAGTGGTGTGGCATGCCACGTATCGTTTTTCGCCACTCTCATCCATCATAATGGAACTCGGAAAAAGAAAACATCCCGTAATGTGGAATGATTTTGATCTTTTAGGTTAATACTCATATTTTCCTGTTTACTATTTGGTTAGTTGACAAGTCCTTGTCAATACAGGTGGTGAGTGTGCCATACAATCGCTGAAACTCCATGTACCCACAGTATCGGAACAATATCTTCAACAACGTGGGGTGGCATGCCACATATCGGTTTTCGACACTATCATCCATCACGATGGAACTCGGAAAAAGGGAACATCCCGTAATGTAGAATGATTTTGATCTTATGGAATCAAATAAGCTAAATACTCATATTTTCCTGTTTGATATTTGGTTAGTTGACAAGTCCTTGTCAATATAGGTGGTGAGTGTGCCATACAATCACTGAAACTCCATGTACCCACAGTATCAGAACAGTATCTCCAATAACGTGGGGTGGCATGCCACGTATCGTTTTTCGCCACTATCATCCATCCTAATGGAACTCGGAAAAAGGGAACATCCCGTAATGTAGGATGATTTTGATCTTATAGGACCAAATAAGCTAAATACTCGTACGTTCCTTTTTACTATTTGGTTAATTGACAAGTCATTGTCAATACAGGTAGTGAATGTGCCATACAATCACTGAAACTCCATGTACCCACAGTATCAGAACAGTATCTCCAATAACGTGGGGTGGCATGCCACGTATCGGTTTTCGCCACTATCATCCATCATAATGGAACTCGGAAATAGGGAACATCCCGTAATATGGAATGATTTTGATCTTATTGGATCAAATAAGCTAAATACTCATATTTTCCTGTTTGATATTTGGTTAGTTGACAAGTCCTTGTCAATACAGGTGGTGAGTGTGCCATACAATCACTGAAACTCCATGTACCCACAGTATCAGAACGGTATCTCCAATAACATGGCTAGTCTTGTACATCTATTTTCTTGGACAAGTGTAGTTTCGGTGTGAAAAGCAGACAATAATGCTTCTCGGAGAGACTCACACCTAAATTAGACTTAGACAACCTTTATTGATCCAAAAGGGAAATTATTCCACACAGTCGCTCAGTTACAAAGGATGGAAAGGATAATGCATGTATAAAGTAGACTAAAAATGTACCGTAGTATCAATATGAAATATAACATATATGATATTTACATATTATATATACAGTATAGCTTATTTGCATTAAATCTACAGACACACAAAACGGTGTGTGAGCATTAGGATTATGTGTGAGAAAGATGCTAAATTGGTAATGCTCATTTTGGAAGACACACTCGGAAAAACATGTTTGCTACATGAAATCAATGTTCATTGAGGAAGAGTGCATACATTTAAGTTGTGTGCATGGCTACACGTCGGGAAGATGGAGCGGGTCAGCTGTGAGCTATATAAGAGGAACAAAGGCAGTCAGCATCTGACAGATGCATGATATGTCATCGCTTTACATTTATTATTCTCCCCATACTCTTTAAACCACTCGGCTCGTTCCGCAAGCGCGCCTCAGAAATATTTGCACTGCGGCCTTGTGGAGGGATTGATGCTCCCCAGGTTATTGTTATGGGTTTCTGTTTATGTGCAAGGCTTGTGTCTGTTAACCTTCTGCCATGTGCACATATTAAAGGGGGTGTACAGTATGTTTATCAAATTGATCTTCTGTTGATTAGTTTGCATGCACCCTTCGCATCCCGGCAAGCATTTTTTTTTCTTCTTTTTTATATTGAAGTCTATCTTCTCAAGGGACAATACCATAAACAAGAAACTTGCAGCAAGGCAGGCCAGTTTCCAAAAGCAGGGTGTCATGCTTTGATGCACAATGTCACATTACAAGTTGAATGCATGTTTCCCTCTGGACGTTACTCACAATAATGGCTGTTTGTTGACTCCTGTTCAGTGGAAATACTGCATATGCTGCTACACAAGCTGCATGTTGACTACTTTAAAGTATACACACGTTTGCACGTATTGACAAAACGTGCCTGTGATAGATAGCATGCTCTCAGCTCCCGGCCCAGAAGTCTTCTACCCCAACTCAGACACCCCTCTGTGACGTTATCACTGATTGACTCCGTAGTGCAGGTGTCCAAAGTGCAGCCTGCAGGTAAACTTTTGACATAAAAAAAAAAAAAACAACTTAAAAACGTGAAATAAAAGAGCAAAAAGTTGTAATATTGTTGGGAACTCGCATGGCTGCCGTTTTGTTAACCCAAGATGCAAGAACAGGGAGAGCGAAGAGTAGGTAAGATGAGCTTTAAAGGCCTACTGAAACCCACTACTGCCGACCACGCAGTCTGATAGTTTATATATCAATGATGAAATATTAACATTGCAACACATGCCAATACCGCCGGTTTAGTTTACTAAATGGCAATTTTAAATTTCCCGCGGAGTTTCTTGTTGAAAATGTCGCGGAATGATGACGCGGGCTAAAAGTCGTCTCTTTTCATCGCGCAATCAAACAGTATTCTGGACATCTGTGTTGCTCAATCTTTTGCAATTTGTTCAATTAATAATGGAGAAGTCAAAGTAGAAAGATGGAGTTGGGAAGCTTTAGCCTTTGGCCACACAAACACACGGTGATTCCTTGTTTAAAATTTCCGGAGGTGAAGATTTACCATGGATCAGAGCGGTCAAGCGAACATGGTTCCCGACCACTTGTCAACCGGCAGGTTTTGGTGAGAAAATTGTGGTAAAAAGTCGCCTCTTACCGGAGAAAAGCTGAGCTTGCGCCGTCCTAGAGCTGCCGTCGACTTCCCTCAGAGACTGGCCTTAAGACACCCGTGGACACACCCCTCCGACTATCAGGTACTATTTAATCTCACTAAGACACTAGCAACACAATAGAAAGATAAGGGATTTCCCAGAATCATCCTAGTAAATGTGTCTAAAAACATCTGAATCCGTCCCAATGTATTTATTTAG
Organism: Nerophis ophidion; assembly: GCF_033978795.1. Classification (NCBI taxonomy): domain Eukaryota; kingdom Metazoa; phylum Chordata; class Actinopteri; order Syngnathiformes; family Syngnathidae; genus Nerophis; species Nerophis ophidion. Next base: position 12,358,328 of record NC_084612.1, on the reverse strand, counting down.
TTTTTTTTTCTAGTCCTTCGCTATCAATATCATCATCCACAAATCTTTCATCCTCGCTCAAATTAATGGGGAAATTGTCGTTTTCTCTGTCCAAATAGCTTTTGCTGCTGGAGGCTCCCATTAAAAACAATGTGAGGATGTAAGGAGCCCTCACCCTTGTGACGTCATCGTCTGCGACTTCCAGTAAAGACAAGGCTTTTTTATCAGCACCAAAAGTTGCGAACTTTATCATGGATGTTCTCTACCTAATCCTTTCAGCAAAAATATGGCAATATCGCGAAATGATCAAGTATGACACATAGAATGGACCTGCTACCCCCCTTTAAATAAGAAAATCTTATTTCAGTATGTCTTTAATCTGAAATGAAGCAGTCTTGCAAAAACGTTCCAACATAAAGTGTTATCTTCGAGCACTGATGAGAGCTCGAGACAAAGCATAAATAGGACGCATGTTGATTGACCGCAGGTGTGGACCAGCTGCCAATCAACAGCAGGTGTGTGAACAAAACAGCACAGGGAGTGGAAACCAAAATAAGAGCAGTGATAGAAAGTGAATACAAAAACAAGGAAACAAACAGAAGTGACCGATCGTCACAAATATAATGAGAAAACGTTGAGGTGGCAGAAGGTTGACCCACAGGCCGTATTTTTGCTCATTACAAATCTATATATTTTATCGGATTTTAAAGTAAAAAATATGAAATTAAAATCTGCATCCCGAGCGGAAAAAATACTGCATAGTATTGCTTTGCTAATCAACACAGTTACACCACAATTTCATGAGCTTGTTACTCAACCAAGTACAAAGAATGTTGAGTGTGGCAGCATTTTGATAAGTAAGGCAAAAAAAACACTATTGAATCCAAAAAATACCTTGCAATTCAGTACAAAGATGGCTCTCCCCTTTCCTACTCATCATTGACAAATACCGTATTTTTCAGAGTATAAGTCGCTCCGGAGTATAAGTCGCACCTGCTGAAAATGCATAATAAAGAAGGAAAAAAACATATATAAGTCACACTGGAGTATAAGTCGCATTTTTGGGGGAAATTTATTTGATAAAACCCAACACCAAGAATAGACATTTGAAAGGCAATTTAAAATAAATAAAGAATAGTGAACAACAGGCTGAATAAGTGTACGTTATATGACGCATAAATAACCAACTGAGAAGGTGCCTGGTATGTTAACGTAACATATTATGGGAAGAGTTATTCAAATAACTATAACATATAGAACATGCTATACGTTTACCAAACAATCCGTCACTCCTAATCGATAAATCCCATGAAATCTTATACGTCTAGTCTCTTACGTGAATGAGCTAAATAATATTATTTGATATTTTATGGTAATGTGTTAATAATTTCACACATAAGTCCTTTCTTAATCAATAAATCAATAAAGTACTATCTATTCCTGAGTATAAGTCGCAAAACTAAGACAAAAACTGCGACTTATAGTCCGAAAAATGCGGTAAAGGTAAAACTGATTTTAAATGTTAATTTCTCAATTTCAGTAAGCAATTATAGGGATTTTTTTTTTACAGCATGTTCAATTACAATTACATATAATGATGTATTAAAATATCATGATTTTTTTGAAGAGCACCTACAATTTTGTCTTTATAGACATTTTTGTTGGATTTCTAACAAAAACCTAGGTACCACTGTTTTTTTTTCCTTAATATTTTTTGCATACACCATTTTCTACCGCTTGTCCCTTTCCGGGTCATGGGGGGTGCTGGAGCCTATCTCAGCTGCATTCGGGCAGAAAGCGGGGTACACCCTGGACAAGTTGCCACCTCATCGCAGGGCCAACACAGAAAGACAGACAACATTCACCCTCACATTCACACACTAGGACCAATTTAGTGTTGCCAATTAACCTATCCCCAGGTGCATGCCCTTGAAGGTGGGAGGAAGCCGGAGTACAATGAGAGAACCCACGCAGTCACGGGGTTCTTTGTTTTTTTTTTGCAAATAATAATTAACTTGGATTTTCATGGCTGCAACACGTGCCAAAACAATTGGGAAAGGGCAGGCTCACCGCTGTGTTAAATCCCCTTTTCTTTTAACAACACTCAATAAACGTTTGGGAACTGAGGATAAACATTTTTGAAGCTTTTCAGGTGGATTTCTTTCCCATTCTTGTTTAATGTAGAGCTTCAGTCGTTCAACAGTCCGGGGTCTCCGCTGTTCCTGAGCCCATGTGGTGATATCCTTTAGAGATTGATGTCGGTGTTGATATTGTGCCGTCTGAGGGATCGAAGGTCACGGTCAATCAATGTTGGTTTCCGGCCATGCCGCTTACGTGGAGTGATTTCTCCAGATTCTCTGAGCCTTTTGATGATATTATGGACCGTGGATGTTGAAATCCCTTAATTTCTTGCAATTGCACCTTGAGAAACGTTGTTATTAAACTGTTTGACTATTTGCTCACGCAGTTGTGGACAAAGGGGTGTACCTCGCCCCATCCTTTCTTGTGAAAGACTGAGCATTTTTTGGGAAGCTGTTTTTAAACCCAATCATGGCACCCACCTGTTCCCAATTAGCCTGCACACCTGTGGGATGTTCCAAATAAGTGTTTGATGAGCATTCCTCAATGTTATCAGTATTTAATGCCACCTTTCCCAACTTCTTTGTCACGTGTTTCCGGCATCAAATTACAAAGTTAATGATTATTTGCACAAAACAAAAATGTTTGTCAATTTGAACATCAAATATGTTGTCTTTGTAGCACATTCAACTGAATATGGGTTGAAAATGATTTGCCAATCATTGTATTCCGTTTATAGTTACATCTAACACGATTTCCCAACTCATATGGAAACGAGGTTTTTACAAATTAATGATTAATCGTGATTTCAATACCAACACAATAACTATTGTTTTTGCCATATTTATACCACAGGCACCACTGCAAGCAAAAGTGAAACTTGGTGGCAAATGTTTCATTATGCCCCACAAGTTTATGTAAATGCATTACTAGATTAAATAATATAGATATTCAACACCATCTGTGCATTAGGTCCCACTCCTATTATGCAAACTAATTTACTTCTCATCCCACTACAGTATGCTAATGCTAAACAGAAGACAGAACTTGCTGCAAAGTTGAACTTTTTCCATTGTTTCCTAATCCCCAAGCCTCTCCTAACCATTATTTCTTTCTCTAATCCCTCATCTTCAATCTTACTCCCTCATGTTCTCGCTCTCTCTCTTCACCCCGATGCTTACTTTACGACACACACACACACACACAGGGATGCTGGGACCTGGCAAGGCGTCCCTGCGAGAGCGAGTGACGGGGAAGATGGGTAAAGGGAGAACGAACGGTCGCCTCACAGGAGCAGACCTCATAAAACTCTCTGTCACTTTGACTAATTTGTTAGTCTTATCTCAGTGTGTCGGATAGTCTCCACCTCCCCCCTATATCCATGTGAAGAGGGAGGCAAAAATGGGGCAGTAAATGTAATATGGTATGCTGGCCATTGGGTGCAAAGGATCTCCACAGCAATCCATCTGCAGCCCAGGAGAAGACAAGAGGCTTTATGGAGCAGAGGATAACACCATGGCTCAATTTCTCATTCACTTCCCCCGTCACACCTCAAGACCAGTACCAAAAAATTAAGCTAAGATAGAAGCTTTATGAGCACACAATGGCTCAATGGTGGATGGATGCCAAAAGCGGGTGGTACCTCTCAAGAAAGCCCAAGGCATAGACGGGGGGAGATGGATAAAATGTCATAGCCCACCAGGCAATTACGGGGAATGAGAGGTGAGATTAGGGAGACAAAACAAAAACAAGGAAGGAATAAGCGGCTTGCTGGATGTGACATTTACAGCAACAGTGTGGGGGTAATTTGACCTTAAGATAGGAGCTTTAAAATCATGCGGCTGGACAGTGGCTTGGCAACCTAGAATCAGAGGTTACATCTCTTCCTTTGCTGCATTACTTGGCTATATGTCTTTAATTTCACGGCTAGACTCTAGAAAGAGGTTCCCCAGCCTCCGTAGCAAAACCTGTGGGACGGCGTGGCGCAGTGGGAGAGTGGCCATGCGCAACCCGAGGGTCCCTGGTTCAATCCCCACCTAGTACCAACCTCGTCACGTCCGTTGTGTCCTGAGCAAGACACTTCACCCTTGCCCCTGATGGGTGCTGGTTAGCGCCTTGCATGGCAGCTCCCTCCATCAGTGTGTGAATGTGTGTGTGAATGGGTAAATGTGGAAGTAGTGTCAAAGCGCTTTGAGTACCTTGTAGGTAGAAAAGCACTATACAAGTACAACCCTATCTAACTTCCATGTTCTGTAATAGCTTCTGCCCTCAGGCCATAAGACTATTGAACGCATCATAATAATCCCCTCAATTCCCCCCAAAAACGGATTAAATCGCTAGAATATAAACACAATATATTGTATTTTTCGGATTATAAATCGCTCCGGAGCATACGTCGCACCGGCCGAAAATGCATACTAAAGAAAGACAAAAACATAAATACATCACATTTTTGGGGGATACTGTATTTATTTGATCAAATCCAACACCAAGAATAGACATTTGAAAGGCAATTTAAAATAAACAAAGAATAGTGAACAACAGGCTGAATAAGTGTACGTTATATGACGCATAAATAACCAACTGAAAAGGTGCCTGGTATGTTAACGTAACATATTATGGTAAGAGTCATTCAAATAACTAGAACATATAGAACATGCTATACGTTTATCAAACAATCTGTCACTCCTAATCGATAAATCCCATGAAATCTTCCTCGATGTCGCTTCTAAACAACTCTGCCAACTTCAAAGGTATGCGCCGCTTCCTCTTGTCGTTTTCTGCTGCATATTTCACTACGTCCAGCTTGTAATCTGCATATAGCAGTTAACATCCCATGACCCACAATGCACTTCCGCCATGACCTTCCTTCGCCGAATTCTTATTGGCTGAGGTGTGTGTGACGATTGCTGACATTTTCTTTGTCTCCTCCGCGAATTAGATAGATAATATTTTTTAAAATTTGACAATAATGTGTTAATAATTTCACACATAAGTAGCTCCGGAGTATATGTCGCAGCCTATGAAAAAAAACTGTGACTTATAATCCGAAAAGTACGGTAACATACATCCATTAATGTGGATGCATATGCATAAGTGCAATATATTTATCTGTACTGTAGTCTATTTAATTATATCTGAGTTGAGTTTTAGTTTATTTCGAACATGTACGCATACAACGTGATCCATCACAACTCCTAGTTTCTCTTTTCAACATGTTCGAAAAGGAATAGGAAGAAGCAGAACTTATTCATACCTACCAATTTTTTTTACATAACAGTTGCTAAAACTTTTGTTCATTTCCTGTTCTCAATTTATTCACAATATACTCTATAAGTAATCACAGTAAAAATAAATAAATGTATATATATATATATATATATATATATATATATATATATATATATATATATATATATATATATATATATATATATGTTCAGTTTATTTTGCTTAGACAAGTCCGACCTAGTTTTTTTAGGCAAAAAAACTATCTATTATACCTACAACTGGTTTGACTGTAATGAACATATAAACCAGCTGGTATTGTTGATTTAAATATGCATGTAAACAAGAAAATAAATTCAGATAAATCAACATATTTACTTTAAAAGCATGGTTAAACTCACTTTATTAATTTCCAAAATGATGTGTAAGGGTAATAATATGACCCATGTTCTGAACTCCTGTCATATATCAAGCATATTAATGCAGTGCAGTAGAAAAATATTTATTTGTCATGTAGGTCCTTTTTTTTTAAACAAAAACTCTTTAAAACTGTCCTGGTTTCAGCCATGTATTGCATTTATGTTTAATAAAAAAAAAAAAAAAACGGCACATGTCTGTCAATCTCTAGTTGTTAGAACAATAAAATCCTCAGGCAATTGCCATGATGAACCCAAAATACAAGAGGACCCAAAGCATTAGAAGACCTCTTTTTGCAAAAAAAAAAAAAGATTGCTAACTTGCTAAGAACCTTTAGGGAACTTTTTTTCTAGCATCTTTCCAGGGTCACGAGCATGTGTGAGTGACAGGAAGAAAAGCTTGGTGAGAGGTTTTTGGCATGACCTGTTGGTGTGCATTTACATTTTGAAACTCGAGACCACCAAATATACGACTCAACCATATTTTCAGACTCATATTTCAACACGGTGGTTTATGAATCGAATGGTTCCGCATCTGATTGTTTTTTGAAAAATGCCACATTTCGGTTAACTGAAAAGGACGTCACAAGTGGCCCCTGGTAGAGGAGTCGTTCACATAGCTGACTGTGTTTCAACTGGCATGGGATTGATGAATGTTTAAAGCAGGGGTGTCAAACTCATTTTAGATCCGGGGCCACGTGGAGATAAAGTGGGCCGGAATGGTAAAAACACGGTACGATAACTTAAAAATAAAGACAACTTCAGATTGTTTTCTTTGTTTAAAAAATAGAACAAGCACTTTCTGAAAATGTACAAATAATAATGTTGTTTTTTTTACACTTGTATGCTGCGGTTAATAGTATTCTATCTTTATTTGTCGTTATTTATACTTTCTGAAGAAATTAAGTGATAATGTTCATCAGTCAACTCATTGGTGTTAATTTTCAAACTATCACGATAAAAAAAAAAAAGAATATCAAAATCAAATTACATTATTTATGTATTTTGCTCATTGTCCTCGACTGGTGCACTAACATCCATACATCCTTTTTTACCGCTTGTCCCATTCGGGGTTGCGGGGGGTACTGGAGCGTATCTCAGCTGCATTCGGGCGGAAGGCGGTGTACACCCTGGACTTTTCGCCACCTCATCACAGGCATCATGTGTTTTTTTTTTTTTTAACATACGTAGCATCATCTACAAAAATACAAATAATTTCTATTGCGACATCTAGTGGACACATTTAAAACAGCTTTATATTTCATTCAAAAATTCCGGATATTTTTTACACTTAGCAAAATCCGGATAAAACCGGTTTGCTTACTTACTCCGGCCCGCGGGCCGTAAGTTTGACTACCCTGGTTTAATGTGTTACATTATGTACCTAAATATGGGAAATAAATATGCATTTCACACCCAAAAGCTAAGAACCGGCAAAGTTTTTTCAATACCATCCACCCTATGCTAAACTTCCAGCGCCCCGTTTCTTCCTCCCTTTTACTCCACACTCAGACCTGTCCGTGCGTTTTTCCGAATCACTCGGCTTCTAAACCCTCCGACAAAACTCGGCCGACCGAGACTCTCCTCTGACTTTCCCGCCTCACAGGAAGACTCGCGGTGAACACGCGCTCCAATTTGAGAGAGAGCGACGTTCCCGCTGTGCTGGCCCTGTTTCTTCCTCCACACAGAGATGAGGGGCAGGGCGTCCTGAGGTGTGACTGATGGCTGATGGAAGCTGTAATTTGGGCCGGGGCAGTACAACCACCTCTGGATGTAGGAGCGCCAAAATATCCCCCGAGGGAGATAATTGTATTTTAAACCGCTGAAAAAAATAAATCACCTGAACAGATCTTTCATAGAGGACCATAAGTCTAGGCAATAATTTTGCAGAGCTAATTTAGTTTCTAATACGTATGACCTCAATCTACCTTTAGTATGTGTTTTACAATTTGGCTGTAATGTTTTGGAATTTTATTGTACATCAGACGAATGATTCTAACATTTTTATATGATATTTTAACACTTAAGAGAGCCTATAACCTGTGCATTGTGTGCCATTTTCCTCTTAGTCATTCGAGCTATGCCTAATGAATAAAGGTGAAATTTCTTAGGAAGATATTCTATTTATTTTTATATACCAAAAATATAACATGTATTTTTGATGTAGTGAAGCATATTTGAAGCAAGCGGGGCTGGCGGACTGGTACTTTTCAGAGGCAATATAGTACCGTAAATGATTCATTAGTATCGCAGTACTATACTAATACCAGACCTACTCAGTGGCCCAGTGGTTAGAGTGTCCGCCCTGAGATCAGTAGGTTGTGAGTTGGAAAGCGGCAAAAGATTGTGAGACGTTAATTGAAAACATATATATATATATATATATATATATATATATATATATATATATATATATACATATATACATATATACATATACATACATACATATATATACATATATATGTATGTATATATATATATATATATATATATATATATATATATACATATATATATATATGTATATATATATATATATATATATATATATACATATATATGTATGTATATATATATATATATATATATATATATACGTATGCGTATATATATATATATATATATATATATATACGTATGCATATATATATATATGTATATATATATATATATATATATATACATACATATATATATATATATATATATTCATATATATATATATATAGAGAGAGAGAGAGAGAGAGAGAGAGAGAGAGAGAGAGAGAGAGAGAGAGAGAGAGAGAGAGAGAGAGAGAGAGAGAGAGAGAGAGAGAGAGAGAGAATTTAGAAGCAAGCTGATATAATCCCATGCATGGGACCAATATACAATATCAATATTACTAACATATCTGGGCACCCTTGCTACAAATTGATGGATATAAATCATTTCCAAGCATGAAATGATTCCCATTGGGTTTTGTTATAACTTTACAGCACATCTTACGGATTGCTAAAACAAAACATTTTGTCTTTGTTTACTTTATGAGCATCAATTTCTACCAAAGCGTGGTCAAGTGTGGTCACGGGCCAGCGCTGACCTTGTCTCGCTCCCTCTCCGCTGCACTATTATCAATCACACACACACACGCTAGCCAAAGACACTCAGGTGTACACACTCCAACATAGTCCTTCACTGGATAAAAAAAAGTAAAAATGCAAGCCAGCTCCTCTCTTCCACACTATTGCTTTCCCAACCCTCCGTGTCTTAAGCTCACTTTTATTCATCATAAAATAATGAAAAATATAGATTCTCCGCCGGAGAGTAGAGGAAAGACAAAAAGTGAATGTATAGACATAAAGTAAATAGAGCATGAAGTATGGGAAATGTGGCTGAGGAGAGGGGGGGTGTAATAAAAAAAAAAGACGGGGGAAAAAGTGAGAGGAGAGATGAGGAGCGGTGCGTTGGCGTAGGCACAGAGCTCTGAGTTCCCAGGCAGAAGACAGCTTGAGCTGCCTATTTGTCAGCATTGATCAAGCCATTAAGGGGCTGTGGAGGGAAGCATATTGGTTTTGGAGGCCAAAGGGGCACAGAGAGACAAATATAAAGCAAGACTAGAGCGGGGGGGGGGTATCCCCGCCCACTAACCCCATGCATCCAAACGTCTGTCGGATGAATTAACCGGCGTCTTGTTCCCGGTTGTCTGTGCAGTTAATTTGACCAGGACCTGCGTCTGAATGGCTGGATTTACACGACAGGTCCAATTTAGAGCGTATGTCTCCTTTATGAAAACCCTAAGATGTGTTGTAGCGTGACTACGATATACTACTCTGTTGTTTGTATGCACCTGTACAACGCTGTGAACTAAACTACTCGTGGTGAGAAATCAAGAGGTCTTAAACATGTATAGAATCTTAATTAACTTTATATTAGAAATGACAAAAGCGGAGGATGAATGTCCCATAACAAGTAGATGGAGAAAAAAGAAGAAACATTAGCCACTACGTCGTCAGCACGGACTACAAAGGCGGACATGCACAATTTTTCAGGACTTATGCAGATCCTAATTACAGATCAGAAGGTACCTGCTGCTTTCGCATAATAATGTGAAACAAAACGCCAGATAATGTCTTAACTTATATACACACCATAATAATACTCCTATGTTGAAGCACAGTACAATCCATCAAGCATACTTGCCAACCTTGACACCTCCAAATTGGGGAGATTTGGGGGGGGGGTTCTATCGGGGATGTATATATTTTCAAGTATATATATATATATATATATATATATATATATATATATATATATATATATATATATATATATATATATATATATATACACATAAATACATATATACATATACATATATATATATATATACATACATACATACATACATACATATATATACATATACATATATATACATACATATATACATAAATACAGAAATATATATATACGTTTATATATATATATATATATATATATATATATATATATATATATATATATATATATATACATACATATATACATAAATACAGAAATATATATATATACATATATGTTTACATACATATATATACATATACACACATATCTATATATATATATATACATACATATATACATAAATACAGAAATATATATATATACATATATGTTTACATACATATATATATATATATATACATATACATATATATATACACACATATATATATATATACATATATATATAGGTGTGGGAAAAATCACAAGACTACTTCATCTCTACAGAACTGTTTCATGAGGGGTTCCCTCAATCATCAGGAGATTTTATATATATATATATATATATATATATATATATATATATATATATATATATATATATATATATATATATATATATATATATATGAATGAGTATATTTGTTCGGCTACCGTGCTCAATGGAGAGGTCTGATCCACAAAATTTGCAGGCAGCGTACCCCTTCCCCTCCGAGCTGTCCTGAAAGAACTGAAATATTTTTTTTCCCAATCATTTTGGAACTTGCAAGCCTACTTCTTCTTATAATTCGTCGTCGCAATGTCTCTTCCTCCTTCTTCTGCTTCGTTTCTGTTATGTTTTTGGACATTGCTACTTGCCATAATTTTTAAGCAATGCACGATGAGAATCCGGATGTTGTGTGTCAGTGTAATAATGTGCCGGCTGGAAAAAAACACGCTGAGAAATAGCTCCGTGCTTGCCTACATTATGAGTTATAGATAAACCTATGGATAACGGAGACATATATAATAGTCTCCTTTTCAGGTGAGAGAAGACCTTAAAGGCAGTGCTTAGGCACGCCCCCAATATTGTTGTCCAGGTAGAAATCGGGAGAAATTCGGGACAATGGTTGCCCCGGGAGATTTTTGGGAGGGGCACTGAAATTCGGGAGTCTCCCGGTAAAATCATTAAGGTTGACAAGTATCCCATTAAGCGGTGCGGCTTCGTGGCTTACCCAAGTCGTACTAAAACATGTTGATAGATTTTTGAGCGCCGTGTGTAATGTTCTATATTTTCAATGGAACTTATCAATTTTGGTGTTGTTTACTTGAGTCATAGTGCGGCCTACACATATTTCTTATGTGTGACTGCCATTGACTGGTCACACTTACTATTTCAATGTGTACTAAATAAAATAGCTTTGAGGTCGGTAAGCACAACCAGAATAATTCCGTACATTAGGCACAATGGGTTATAAGGCGCACTGTCGAGTTTTGAAAAAATGGAAGGATTTTAAGTGCGCCTTATAGTCCGGGAAATACGGTAAGTAAACACAGTCCCAAAGAAATATAATCTGCGGAGGCACTTTCTCGCGAAATATCCACATATCATCGTCCGGCCTCTGAGCCCTTAGGTTCAATAGCCTCGTTGTATTGGATACTGCAATTGTAACGTACTGTACACACTTTCACTTGGTTTTGGTTGGAGTGTGTGCGAGAGGATGGCGCTGTGTGATTGCCTTGGCCCAAAGGGGAAAGGCAGGCTGCCTCTTCGCCCAGCCTCTGATGAATTCATATAATTAACTCAGCCTTGATCTGTTGGCTAATCCTGCACTCCGTAATAAGGGATTAAGATGTCACCTAAGCCACCTGCTGTTATTGAGCCCCCAGACTTTTTGTGCTGGTGGGAGGTGGGGAGGGAGGCCTGGACTTCTTTTCCTGTGTAAAGTTGTTTGCTACTAATAAAATGAAGCGACTTTAGCTGCTGCCATAAGCAAATGTGCGCTCAGCAATGACTCAATAGTTGGCCCAGAAGTTGCAGCAGACTTGCACTCGGGGAACAAAAAAAAGAAAAAAAAGAAAAAGAAAGTCCTGGTCAGAGTCAGAAAAAAGGGACAAGAAAGTAGGACATGCTGGAAGGTGTGGGAGTTCGGAGAATCTGTCTTCCTCACTCTTGCGTTGACCTCTTTGGACCTTCAGTCGGTCCAAAGAGGAAGGAAAAAAAAAAAAAAAAAAAGGGAAAAGAAAGAGGTGCCAATTGGTTGGCAGACTGCCGGGCCAGCCCGCCTCGTCTGCCTGCCGGGCACTGCCACTCTGTTGCCTAGCAACCCCCAAGTGTACTTTTGGGGTGTCTAATGACTTTTGTTGCGGCAGCGGGCTCGGGGCCACTAATGAAGCCTCGATTGTTGCCGTTTAAAAGCGCTACAAGCTGACTGATCACCGTACAGAGATGTTGGGGACTTGGGGCTCTCCTTAACCTCTGAGCAAGACAAATTGTGACACTGGCATATTTAAAGCAAGCACACACACACACACACTGCTTACAATGTTACAACTGACCTATATTATGCCTGATGCATGGCTGCTGCATGCAACGCGACCTTTACGCAAGACTCGCAGGGAAACATCGATATCCACACAGAAATAGACTGTTCCAACCTCTGAACTCGGCTGTAACTAAAACATCTGGACGATCTAAATGCCAAGCATAACTTGTGGGAATGGTGCATTGTGGGATTGATTGAGACTTTTATTCGTAGGTTGCACAGTACAGTACATACTCCGTACAATTGACCACTAAATGGTAACACCCGAATAAGTTTTTCAACTTGTTTAAGTCGGGGTCCACGTTAATCAATTCATGGTACAAATATATACTATCAGCATATTATCAATCAATCAATCAATCAAACAATCAATGTTTATTTATATAGCCCTAAATCACAAATGTCTCAAAGGACTGTGCAAACCACTACGACTACGACATCCTCGGAAGAAACCACATAAGGGCAAGGAAAACTCACACCCAGTGGGACGCCAGTGACAATGATGACTATGAGAACCTTGGAGAGGACTTCATATGTAGGCAACCCCCCCTAGGGGACCGAAAGCAATGGATGTCAAGCGGGTCTAACATGATACTGTGAAAGTTCAATCCATAGTGGCTCCAACACAGCCGCGAAAGTTCAGTTCAAAGTGGATCCAAGACAGCAGCGAGAGTCCAGTCCACAGGAAACCATCCCAAACAGAGTCGGATCAGCAGCGTAGAGATGTCCCCAACCGATACACAGGCGAGCGGTCCATCCTGGGTCCCGACGAACGGTCAATCCTGGGTCCCGACTCTGAACAGCCAGTACTTCATCCATGGCCATCGGACCGGACCCCCTCCACAAGGGAGGGGGGGACAGAGGAGAAAAAGACAGGTAGCGGCAGATCAACTGGTCTAAAAAGGAAGTCAATTTAAAGGCTAGAGTATACAAATTAGTTTTAAGGTGAGACTTAAATGCTTCTACTGAGGTAGCATCTCAAACTGTTACCGGGAGGGTATTCCAGAGTACTGGAGCCCGAACGGAAAACGCTCTATCGCCCACAGACTTTTTTTGGGCTTTAGGAATCACTAATAAGCCTGAGTCCTTTGAACGCAGATTTCTTGCCGGGACATATGGTACAATACAATCGGCAAGATAGGCTGGAGCTAGACCGTGTAGTATTTTATACGTAAGTAGTAAAACCTTAAAGTCACATCTTAAGTGCCCAGGAAGCCAGTGCAGGTGAGCCAGTACAGGCGTAATGTGATCAAACTTTCTTGTTCTTGTTACAAGTCTAGCAGCCGCATTTTGTACCAACTGTAATCTTTTAATGCTAGACATGGGGAGACACGAAAATAATACGTTACAGTAGTCGAGACGAGACGTAACAAACGCATGGATAATGATCTTTGAGTCGTTAGTGGACAAAATGGAGCGAATTTTAGCGATATTACGGAGATGAAAGAAGGCCGTTTTAGGAACGCTTTTAATGTGGGACTCAAAGGAGAGAGTTGGGTCGAAGATAATACCCAGATTCTTTACCGAATCGCCTTGTTTAATTATTTGGTTGTCAAATGTTACAGTTGTATTATTAAATAGAGGTCGGTGTCTAGCAGGACCGATAATCAACATTTCCGTTTTTTTGGCGTTGAGTTGCAAAAAGTTAGCGGACATCCATCGTTTAATCTCATTAAGACACGCCTTACAGTCATCATACAAGTTAATTATCAGAGTATACATTGAATTATTTACATTTAAAATCCGGGGGGTGGGATGTGGAGGGGGTTAGTTTTGGTTGATATCAGCCCTTCAGTCATCAACAATTATACCATCTGAGAAATGGACATTGAAACAGTGTACGTCTGACTTCGTAAATGTTAAGTTACAGCAGAAAATTGCTATCCGAGAACACAGTGCTAGAGAAAGGCAGAGTACGTTGTTTAGTTGTGACGGTTTTCCTTGGAGTGGATTTATTTTTTTCAGCTCCTCTGGCCTGGTTGGGGGTTTCCGCTTAAAAATAGTACCACGTTTGCAGTTGGTAGAAACTGTAAGCACAACCTATGACAGTTTTGATCCACGCTTAAAAAACTTTAAGATATATATTTTTGAGCTCGATCAGGGGTGTCCTAAGTGCATCTTGTAGCAACTTTTTTAACAGCCCGCAGCACAATCGTTAACATTCTAATATAGCATCCTTGCTTTTTTGCGACTACATGTGCCGCACAATACGAATCTTTCTGTGTGGAGTTTGCATGTTCTCCCCGTGACTGCGTGGGTTCCCTACGGGTACTCCGGCTTCCTCCCACTTTCAAAGACATGCACCTGGGGATAGGTTGATTGGCAACACTAAATTGGCCCCAGTGTTTGAATGTGAGTGTGAATGTTGTCTGTGTATGTATGTTGGCCCTGCGATGAGGTGGTGACTTGTCCAGGGTGTACACCGCCTTCCGCCCAAAAGCAGCTGAGATAGGCCCCAGCATCCCCCCACAACCCCGAAAGGGACAAGCGGTAGGAAATGGATGGATGCAGGTATGCCGCTCAGCGTAAAATATTTTGTTTCATACCTGTTAGCATGGTAACGTTAGTATTCTATTTTTTTTTTTTAGCAAATTTTGTAGTTATACACCTTAGTCATATTTTGGTACTTGATGATTTTTTTTTTTTTTTGATGGATGCTAACATTAGCAGGCCAGCATTTTAAACAAGCCACACCCCTAAGAGTAATATATTTTAGTACTTGATGCAGGTTACAGTTGGCATTTTAGCATGCTAACATTAGCTTACCAGCCCTTTAACTAATTAAGTAGGTCATCAATATCATATATTTTGGTATTTCACTAATGCTAACTGTAAGCATCTTGTTGTTAGCATGATAGCATATTACTGATAGCATGCTAGCTTGTTGTATTGTTGTTGTTTTTTTTAGCTCATTTTGCTCATATTTTCCATTACTTTACTCTATATGGCCAGTGTGCTCACCTTTCACCTTTTCAGCACTTACAAAACATGTGTACCAAACTTGCATGTTCTAATTATTTGATGAAAACCATTGCATTGGTTTAGAGGGCAGCATGGTGTCTCACAATACGAAGGTTCTGAGTAGTCCTGAGTTCAATCGCAGGCTCGGGATCTTTCTGTGTGGAGTTTGCATGTACAGGCCGGTACAGCAAAGTGGATACTGTGGCGCATAACACTATAGCAGTGACGTGCGGTGAACTAAACACCAGGTGAGGCATACGTACTTTTTGTTCTTCTTTTTTTCTTCCAGTTCAGAGAAGTATTTCATCTTGGATACAATATCCATATTGGCAGAAACATTCATTTAATTCAATTTCATTCCAAGAAATTAAACAATATTTTTGCATCTGACAAAGAAACACCCACAAACGCTGGCTTACTCTAATAAAAATGCCATATTTGTTATAAATTCAGTTTAAAAAATAAAGAAAATAAAAAAATGCTGGCTTCCGCTGGAGAAACCTGTGTCTGCTAGCTTGAGCGCCCCCACTTCTCCCAGTGTGGAGAGTCAGAGTACTGCTGAGGCATTGAACTGCAAGTTGACAATATATCGCCCCCTACCTTGAGGCAGAGGTACTTGCTGCCTCAAGACCTGCCTTTTCCACTTGGCAACAAGCATGCGCCCCCTTGCACGCACACGCCCACTACACACTATGTGTAGCCGTGGAGGCACCGCCTGTGTCTGCCTCACTTCTCATCTGCTGCATTGTTTTGATCAGGAAACATGGAATTTCCACGACTTTGACCATGAAAATGATCAAAATATACAGGAACCACACCAAAATCACATAGAAAGCATAAACCAAGATAAATATTAAAACTTATTTTATTGTATTACTTCGTTTTGGAACATCTCATGGTTAAACAGCTTGGTGGCAGGTGAGGCACCTGACAGCACGTCACTGCACTATAGTGTCCTCAGCGACAGCCTCAAATGTGGCAGATGTTACTCTGAATGAACAGCCAGAGGCAAAGTAAAACAACACTCCAACTGTCTGTGAAGAATATATAGCTGCGGTTTGCGGAATTTGTCAGCAGGCGTTTGCAAAGAGCCTTCACACCATTAACTATGTGACGTGTGCATCAGCATTGTTTCGGTGTCGCAGCATATTTTGCGGGGGTGTCACCGCGTACACGCTTGTCTATACATGTCCACCATAGCCGCCTCTATATTTATCTGCGGTCCAGGCTCATGTCACAGCTGCTGTCAGAGCGCTGCGCCGCCCGAGGGGGGCAAACAACACCCACCGCGCCGCCCCGATGCTGAGTGATCCGAGTGGGCAGCGCCTTCCGTGGGTCACATGCTGGACCTGTCCGCATGGCCGAGTTCAGACAGACGGGTCCGGGTTCTGACAAATGCGAGGGAATATGACACATGGCCTGGATAAGCGAGGGGGGCTTACTTTAAGTGCTTTTCTGCTTCTGCAGACGAACTCTCGGGAGTGACTCCGGATGAAATACAAGACATGCAAGCAGAAGAAGCAGCAGAGGGAGTTTTTAAAGAGTGTTTCTGAAGTTCGCATTGACACGTTCAACTCGGGGAAACAACTCTTCAAATGCTACTTATTGATTATGTATGAACACACCAGTTGGGAAGGCAAGGGCAGGTTGGTGCCTGGCTGACCGGAGCGGTGCCAAATTGGTTATGGACATGGTTGTATTTGTTTCACACGTGCCTAACGAGTTAGAGGTGGTAGAGTCACATGTTATTTCAAGATGTCTGAAAAGGACCAGAACAAATCACAGCTTATCCAATCCTACCCGTTCCAATGTCTAAGAAATTAATAATACAGTGGAACCTTGATTTAAAAACTAAATTGGGTCTTGAATAAAGTTAGTTAAAAGTTAAAGTACCATCGATAGTCACACGAAACACTAGGTGTGGGGAAATTATTCCCTGCATTTGACTCATTCCCTTTGTTCCACCCCCTGGGAGGTGAAGGGAGCAGTGAGCAGCAGCGGTGGCCACGCTCATGGATCATTTTGGTGATTTAACCCCCAATTCCAACCTTTGATGTTGAGTGCTAAGCAGGGAGATCAATAGCCTGTGCAAAATGGATGTGCTGCCGGGCACAAAATGACTGCGCTGCGAGACACACAATGGGACCCATTGAATGGGTGGATTAAGCATTTGTATACAGACAAGGTTCGTACACAAACAAATATTTTTATTCGTTTTGTGGCTCATAAAAGTTCGTACAAGGGGGTTTTGAAAACCAGGGTTTCACTGTAATTGTCTACCAAAGTGTTTTCTTACTGAGAGAGAAAAGAATAGAGAATGTGTATAGCAAAAGATAGATTGTCCAGTGCTGAAATAAAAACAAAGAAAAAAATGTTTAACATTAAAAAAAAAAAAGTAGATAAATGTTAATTACTTCAATATTAAGATTGTACGGTATGCCAGTATCCGTATTTAACCGCGATTCTAATGAATCATATTCGGTACCATGCCGGCTCTAAAAATTAAGAGTTCCTGTAATTACTTGGTATCGAATTGATACCTAAATTTGTGGTATAATCCAAAACTAATGTAAAGCATCCAAACAACAGAAGAATAAGTGATTATTCAATATATGCGGTCCTCTCCAAGGTTTCTCATAGTCATTGTCACCGACGTCCCACTGGGGTGAGTTTTTCCTTGCCCTTATGTGGGCTCTGTACTGCGGATGTCGTTGTGGTTTGTGCAGCCCGTGGAAACACTTGTGATTTAGGGCTATATAATTAAACATTGATTGATAAGCTATGCTTTATTATATAACAAGGAGCACATAATCTGTTAACATGAAATGATGATAAACAATTGAAATCCAGATAATTACCGTATTTTTCGGAGTATAAGTCGCTCCGGAGTATACGTCGGACCGGCCGAAAATGCATAATAAAGAAGAAAAAAAACATATATAAGTTGCACTGGAGTATACGTCGCATTTTTGGGGGACATTTGTTTAATAAAACCCAACACCAAGAATAGACATTTGAAAGGCAATTTAAAATAAATAAAGAATAGTGAACAACAGGCTGAATAAGTGTATGTTATATGACGCATAAATAACCAACTGAGAAGGTGCCTGTTATGTTAACGTAACATATTATGGTAAGAGTCATTCAAATAACTATAACATATAGAACATGCTATACGTTTACCAAACAATCTGTCACTCCTAATCGATAAGTCCCATGAAATCTTCTTCCTCGATGTCGCCTCTAAACCGCTTTTTCTTGTCGTTTTCTGCTGCATATTTCACTACGTCCAGCTTGTAATCTGCAGTACATGATTTCCTTTTCGGTGCCATTTTTGTTCAGCCCTTCTCAGTTTTTATAAGTTACCGCCAACGATGAAATTATTCATTTTAATAGCTACGGCAGTAGCATATAGCATATAGCAGTTAGCATTCCATGACCCACAATGCACTTCTGCCATGACCCTTTGCCGCCGAATTCGTATTGGTTGACGTGTGTGACGATTGCTGACATTTTCTTGGTCTCTTCCATGAATAAAATAAATAATAATATTTGATATTGTGTAATCTGCAGTACATGATTTCCTTTTCGGTGCTATTTTTGTTCAGCCCTTCTCAGTTTTTCGAAGTTACCGCCAACAATGAAATTATCTATTTTAATAGCTACGGCAGTAGCATATAGCATATAGCAGTTAGCATTCCATGACCCACAACGCACTTCTTCCATGACCCTCCCCCGCTGAATTCTTATTGTTTGACGTGTATGTGACAGTTTCCTGACGTCTGTGTGACGATTGCTGACATTTTCTTCGTCTCTTCCGCGAATGAGATAAATAATATTATTTTATAGTGTAATCTGCAGTACATGATTTCCTTTTCGGTGCCATTTTTGTTCAGCCCTTCTCAGTTTTTATAAGTTACCGCCAACGATAAATGATCCATTTTAATAGCTACGGCAGTAGCATATAGCATATAGCAGTTAGCATTCCATGACCCACAATGCACTTTGGCCATGACCCTCCCACACCGAATTCTTATTGGTTTACGTGTATGTGACTTTTGCTGACGTTTGTGTGACGATTGCTGACATTTTCTTCGTCTCTTCCGCGAATGAGATAAATAAAATTATTTGATATTTTACGGTAATGTGTTAATAATTTCACACATGAATCGCTCCGGAGTATATGTCGCACTCCTGGCCAAACTATGAAAAAAACTGCGATTTGTAGTCTGAAAAATACGATATATCAGAAAGTGTTTTTTCAGATGACGGCAAGAGAAAAAAATGATTGTTGAGGGCAGGTCAGAGATGAGTAGGATATAGCTGGTGACTGGGAGTCTGGAGCCAGAAGGGGCACAGGAAGAATGAGGGCCAGCCAGAAAGGACCTCTGCCTGAAGGTCTGGGAGTGGCTCTGATGTAATGGCATTAATCTCCAAGTGCCATCTGACACCCAGTGTGACTCCGTCATTGAAAAGTGCTAATTCTGCTCAACTGTGGGCAATCTCTAGAGGCGGCCTTGTGGATTAATTAAACCCACTGCTTGGGAGTTTTTGTGTTTAGCTAACAAAGCACTCACGACACACCAGAAACACCTATAACGTAATCAATTAAAAATGCCTCCGTTGTTTCTACGCTAACCTCCCTCTTCCTCTTCCTTTCCCTCCAGATGAATCGGCCCATCCAGGTGAAGCCAGCAGACAGCGAAGGACGGGGAGGTAAATAACCTTACAGAAACAATCCTTAATATTCTACTCTCACTTAAGATGCACTGGGAGTTCAGCGGTGCAGGCACTAATATAGGTCACTTGCTTCTATTGACTTCCCATCTGCGCCAGTAAAAAAAAAATAAAGGGGGGCTGTCGCGGTTCACAGTCACTGTGAGCAGGTCAGAGACAAAATAGAGAAAAACATGGCGAAAAAAGGTTGAGTACATCTCGAAACCTTGAACCTCCGACCGGAGGCTTCAGGAAACACGCATTCACTTAGCGGTGAGTCTGATAGAAAAGCCCTGAGCTACACCACTTCTGTTATTGAATTAATGCGCTTAAAATATCCAACATGGTCTTTTCAACTAAGGGACAACCGTCTTACTTTTTTGAAGTCATCACTAACACCAAAATCAATCGTTACTAGAGATACTAATGAATCACATTTGTTTTTTTCACATTGGTAAATGCCTTAAAATGTCATATCGGAAATTATTGGTATCGGTTTCAAAATTATCGGTATCTGCTTTAAAAAAAGTAAAATTTGTGACTTTTTAAAATGTTGCGTTGTACACAAACATAGGGAGAAGAACAGAGCGCCAATAAACTTTAAAGGCACTGCCTTTGTTGGCCGGCCCTGTCACATAATATCTACGGCTTGTCACACACACAAGTGAATGCAAAGCATAGTTGGTCAACAGACATACAGGTCACACAGAGGGTGGCCGTATGAAAAACTGTTACAAATATGCGCCACATTGTGGACCCACACCAAACAAGAATGGCAAACACATTTCGGGAGAACATCCGCACCGTAACACAACATTAACACAACAGAACAAATACCCAGAATCCCTTGCAGCACTAACTCTTCTAGGATGCTACAATATACACCCGCTACCCCCTGTCCCCCACCTCCCTGCAACCCCCGCTTGGTCTCTCAGGGAGAGCAAGTCCCAAGTCCAAGCTGCTGTTTTGAGGCATATTAAAAAAAGTAATCACTAACACCAAAATCAATCATTATTAGAGATGTCCAATAATATTAGCCTACCGATAAAATTGGCTGATAAATGCTTTAAAATGTAATATCGGAAATTATCGGCTTTGGTTTCAACATTATCGGTATCTGTTTTAAAAAAAAGGAAAATTTGTGACTTTTTAAAACGCTGCTGTGTACATGGACGTAGTTAGAAGAACAGAGCGCCAATAATCCTTAAAGGCACTGTCTTTATGTGCCGGCCCTGTCACATAATATCTATAGCTTTTGACACACACAAGTGAATGCAAATCATACTTGGTCAACAGCCTTACAGGTCACACTAAGGGTGGCCGTATAAACAACTTTAACACTGTTACAAATATGTGCCACACCGTGAACCCACACCAAACAAGAATGACAAGCACATTTCGGGAGAACATCTGCACCGTAACACAACATAAACACAACAGAACAAATACCCAGGACCCCTTGCAGCACTAACTCTTCTGGGATGCTACACTATACACCCGACCCTTGTTACCCCTTACCTCTCCACCTCTCTCAGAGAGAGCATGTCCCAAATCCAAGCTGCTGGTTTGAGGCATGTTAAAAAAAATAATGCACTTTGTAACTTCAATAATAAATATGGCAGTGCCATTTTTTTCCATAATTTGAGTTGATTTATTTCGGAAAACCTTGTTACATTGTTTAATGCATCCAGCAGGGCATCGCAACACAAATAGGCATAATAATGTGTTAATTCCACGACTGTACATATCGGTATCAGTTGATATCGGTATCGGTAATTAAGAGCGGGACAATATCGGTATATCGGCAAAAAAGCCATTATCCGACATCTCAAATAATTATTCATCCATCCATCCATTTTCTACCGCTTATTCCCTTTTGGGGTCGCGGGGGGCGCTGGCGCCTATCTCAGCTACAGTCGGGCGGAAGGCAGGGTACACCCTGGACAAGTCGCCACCTCATCACAGGGCCAACACAGATAGACAGACAACATTCACACTCACATTCACACACTAGGGCCAATTTAGTGTTGCCAATCAACCTATCCCCAGGTGCATGTCTTTGGAAGTGGGAGGAAGCCGGAGTACCTGGAGGGAACCCACGCATTCACGGGGAGAACAATCAAAGTTTATTTGTTTCGCCCTTAATCGCAAGTGCTTCGAAGGGCTGCAAACACCACAACGGCCTCCCCTGATCTGTACCCACATCCGGGCAAAGAAATAATTCCATCAACACAAAATGGGAAAAAGAAAAAAAAAAACATGGGAAGGGTCCGCATATGCGGAGACTGCCCTCCTGGGTGACCGGCTACAATAGATGCCAAAATGATAGACTACTGCACATAATGCACACAATTACTGCCACGCCTTACATCCTAAAAGACATTCTAACCAATTTTCCAAAGTCAGTTTTCTCCTTATTATGTAGCTAGGTTTAAAAATGTTTTTTCTCCAGTGCTTGAAGTTCTCAGTTGTTCCTCTGGGAAGGCACTCACTAAACTTTGAGCACCACTACAATGGAGTATGCTTTTATCATATACGTTCACGCTAAACTACTGAAAACATATAAAAAAAATAAAAAAGTTATAGTAAAAATATGTATGCACCACACACATAAAAGAGTCATGATGTATAATCACGGGTAGAGATGGGTATTTTTCACATTTGAACTGATACGGTACCAATTACCTGGGAATCGATACGGGTAACCAACAGTACCAATTTTTGGTACTGTTGTGTGTGTTAGACTTAGACTTAGACAAACTTTATTGATCCACAAGGGAAATTGTTCCACACAGTTACTCAGTTACAAAAGATGGAAAGGGTAAGGATGGAAAGGATGATGCAGGTATGAAGTAGACTAAAAATTTACCATAGTAGCAGTATATAATATATAACATAGGTAATATTTACATATATAATATATACAGTATATAATATATACTATTATATTATATAATTTATACTATTACATCGTAGCTGAGATAGGCGCCAGCGCCCCCCGCGACCCCAAAAGGGAATAAGCGGTAGAAAATGGATGGATGGATTATATATATATATATATATATATATATATATATACATACATACAACATGGAATGCAATGAAATCTTTCTGTGTGTTTGCATGTTCTCCCCGTGACTGCGTGGGTTCCCCCCGGGTACTCTGGCTTCCTCCCACCTCCAAAGACATGCACCTGGGGATAGGTTGATTGGCAACACTAAATCGACCCTAGTGTGTGAATGTTGTCTGTCTATCTGTGTTGGCCCTGCAATGAGGTGCCGACTTGTCCAGGGTGTACACCGCCTTCCGCCCGAATGCAGCTGAGATAGGCTCCAGCGACACCCCCCGACCCCAAAAGGGACAAGTGATAGAAAATGGATGGATGGATGGAATTTCCGAAAGGTATATAGTGTAAGAATATGTAAGTTTGAATTATTCTTATATTCGGTTCTTGATATGTGTCATGTTCTGTGGTCTGGATTCTGTTTAGTTATGTTCTGTTTTGTTTTTGACTCCATTAGTTCCTGTTTTTGCGCACCCTGGTTTGTTTTAGTTTCTATGACAACCATTAGTTTTACACTGCCTCATTTGTTTGAACTCACACACCAGTTGTTAAAGGGGAACATTATCACCAGACCTATGTAAGCGTCAATATATACCTTGATGTTGCAGAAAAAAGACCATCTATTTTTTTAACCGATTTCCGAACTCTAAATGGGTAAATATTGGCGAATTAAACGCCTTTCTGTTTATCCCTCTCAACGCCATTTTTCCCTACCACATCACACGCATCGAGTCAAATCAGCTCTGTTATTTTCCGTTTTTTTGACTATTTTCCAATACCTTGGAGACATCATGCCTCGTCGGTGTGTTGTCGGAGGGTGTAACAACACGATCAGGGACGAATTCAAGTGGATTTACGTAGAATGCGCATCGATTAGCACGGCATGCTAATCGATGCTAACATACTATTTAGGCTAGCTGTGTGTACATATTGCAGCATTATGCCTCATTTGTAGCTACATTTGCATCCAGCCTTTCCCTCCACCCACATTTAATGCCAAACAAACAAATACCAGTCGACGGATTTAAGTTGCTCCAGTGTCAAGCGATGCGAAAGTCCCTCGTTTGGTTTTTACCGGCGATGCTATGACAGAGATGGCACAGAGATGACAAGAATGTCTGGATATCCTGCGACACTCAAAGCAGATGCATTCCCAACGATAAATTCAACGTAGTCACAAAGGTGAGTTTTGTTGATGTTGATGGGACGGCGTGGCGCAGTGGGGAGAGTGGCCGTGCGCAACCCGAGCGTCCCTGGTTCAATTCCCACCTAGTACCAACCTCGTCACGTCCGTTGTGTCCTGAGCAAGACACTTCACCCTTGCTCCTGATGGGTGCTGGTTGGCGCCTTGCATGGCAGCTCCCTCCATCAGTGTGTGAATGTGTGTGTGAATGGGTAAATGTGGAAGTAGTGTCAAAGCGCTTTGAGTACCTTGAAGGTAGAAAAGCGCTATACAAGTACAACCCATTTATTTATTTATTCATTAACTTATGTGCTAATCGGACATATTTGGTCGCGGCATGACTGCCAGCTAATCGATGCTAACATGCTATTTAGGCTACCTGTATGGACATTTGAAACTATATTTACATCCAGCGTTTCCTTCCACCCACATTTAATGCGAAACAAACACTTACCAATCCACGGATTTATGTTGATCCAGTGTCAATGCGAAAGTCCTGATCGTTGGTCCGCACATTTTACTGCCGATGCTAAGACAGACATGCATGGCCGAATAGCGTCAATAGCTATTCGCTCAATAGCTTCATTTTCTTCTTCAATTTCGTTTTTGCTATCTGCCTCCATATTCCAACCATCTGTTTCAATACATGCGTAATCTGTTGAATCGCTTAAGCCGCTGAAATCTGAGTCTGAATCCGAGATAATGTCGCTATATTTTGCTGAGCTATTCGCCATTGTTTGTATTGGAATCGCTATGTGACGTCACAGGGAAATGGACAGTGGCTTAGGCAAATAGCGAAAATCAAGCACTTTAAAGCTTTTTTTAGGGATATCCCGGGACGAGGAACATTTTGAAAAAAACTTCGAAAAATAAAATAAGCCACTGGGAACTGATTTTTATTGGTTTTAACCCTTCTGAAATTGTGATAATGTTCCCCTTTAATCATTATTTAAGCCTGTAGTCGACCTGGCGACATCACTCTTGATACACTCCTGATACCCCTGACATTGTTCCATGCTCGGTTTTTTCACGTCACAATAAGTGTTTAGGTTTTTATGTCCATCGTTCTGCCTTTGTGCTAGTTCTTGTTTTCTTAGCGAAGTTTGTTCTCCGACTTTTGCTTGTTCTTTTTTTTTTTAAGTAAAATTAAATCATGCCTTTACCTTCCCGCCTTGTCTAGTCCAGTCGCTTTGCACCATGGCAAAACAAACCGCTCCGTAGTCCTAGTTCTGACAATATTTGAGTTACTTAACAACATTTAAAAAAGCCGTTCTTTTGAACCCTCAAAGACCGTTAATCCCATTTCGAGTTTGCAATATTTTCAAAACTGCTAAAAACATTCCTAACTTTTCATATGGGCATGAAAACCTGCCGCAAAAACATGAGTCTCTCCTACTTCTCTAGTATTCATACAGAAACCGACCTGCCATTTAAAGCTCTGTTCAAAGTTAAAACTGTGGCCTCCCCCCAATATATATATAACATGCCTTCAAATGATCCTTAATCTCTTGCAACGTGCTTGTATTGAGTGACTACCATCACTGAGCTTAACGCTGGTTCAGCCGGTTAAAAATGTGTTGAACAGAGGCCATTTGGATGGGTGAGTCTGATGAGACACCACATTTGTGATTTATACGGCCAATAAGATGGTCAATTTCCATTGCTGCACACACACACACACACCCCTAAAGTAGGTCTTATTTTCGTCATGTTGACACTTTAATTAATGGACATCTAAAAACAGGCAAAGTCTGACCGACATGGCTTGTGTAAGAGCCAATTGGCATTCTCACCAAGATAAATTAGATCTCTGGGCTTAAGAGGGGAGGATGGATGGGTCCCAATATCAATTACTAACCACTTTTTTTTAACCGAGAGGCTACTGAGATGAACAGGCAGTGTGAATGAAATGCAAACGGCTTTTAGGCTGGCAGGGCCGTCGCCCGTCTGTTAGATGAAGTTTCTATATGGGGGGACAGGCCGGGATTGAAATAAGACCGACAGACAGGCCCCAGCAGAGATATTGAGCTTTAATGGCAACAGGAAGTCGGCCGCCCGGCAAGGGAAGTAAACCACGGTCGCAGCTGACAATGAAATGAGATTTACTATGAAGCCATGTGGTTAAAGGGAAATAGACGGCACCCGGCGAAGGCTGACTAAGAAAGAGAGAAGCGGCGGCACACGATTCATTTATGGAAGGACCAGTCAGGTACTATTCCCGGAGGATTGTCAAAGCTGGAGAAGCAAGGGGGGACATTTGTATCTTCAGTATGGAGTCACATTTATCACTCGCAAGACATCGGCAATTACCCATCACGGAAGGTGTGGAGAGGTCCTCAGTTTCTCATCGACACAGACATTATTCCATTTAGTGGGGTCCGGAAGACCCTCTTTTGTGGAGGCTCTCCCCTGGAGACGGTTCACACGTCGCTGGGGACATGCCAATGCCACAAAACGGCAATGGCTATGTCCCTGTTCAGGGGCTTGAGCTTTCTTTCGAGGGCCAATGATTTTATAAACTCGGAAGGTTTTTCCCAAGCCCCCTCAGATTAAGACCCTTAAACATACAATCTTTAATGAGAAAATAGTTAAAAATTAGCTCAAAACATTCCTTCATTCCCATTGTTAGCAAATACGTTTGTAAAAGGGAATATATTTTCACACTGCTCTAGATTCATCAATAAACACAACACTGTGTTACTGCAACTTCCCTCATGCGTGGTTTATTACCTGTTGTTGTTTTTTTTTTCTCTAGTCTGCAAGGTGGTTGTTGTTTAGAACTGGTGGAAATAACAGTTGTAATTTTTACACAACACATCTAAGAGAAAGTTATCTGCCAGCAACCATGTACTGTACCAACTAGGCAGTGAGGGGACAAATGACCATAATGTATCCTTAGCTGTAAAACATCCAATAATGTTAAATTCGCTAAAAAAACATTATCTTAAAACCAAGGTTAAAGGGCTTAAACAAGGGGTAACACAAACGGGATGAAAGCATTATTGGCCGATATAAATAACGCACCATATTGGGTCTTACTTGTATATACTATGACAGTGGTTCTCAACCTTGTACCCTCTGTGGACATTTTTTTTAATTCAAGTACCCCCTAATCAGAGCAAAGCATTTTTGGTGGAAAAAAAGAGATAAAGAAGTAAAATATAGCACTATGTCATCAGTTTCTGATTTATTAAATTGTATAACAGTGCAAAATATTGCTCATTTTGTAGTGGTCTTTCTTGAACTATTTGGAAAAAAGATATAAAAATAACTAAAAACTTGTTGAAAAATAAACAAGTGATTCAATTATAGATAAAGATTTCTACACATAGAAGTAATCATCAACTTAAAGTGCCCTCTTTGGGGATTGTAATAGAGATCCATCTGGATTCATGGACTTATTTCTAAACATTTTTTCACAAAAAAAAAAATCTTTAACATTAATGTTTATGGAACATGTTGACAAAAAATTTAGCTGTCAACACTGAATATTGCATTGTTGCATTTTTTTCCCCACAGTATATGAACTTACATTCATATTTTGTTGAAGTATTATTCAATAAATATATTTATAAAGGATTTTTGAATTGTTCCTATTTTTATAATATTTAAAAAAAAATTCACATACCCCTTGGCATACCTTCAAGTACCCCCACGGGTACTTGAAGGTATGCAAAACAACTTTTGCAAAAACAACTTTTCTAACCTATTGTTATACCTGTTTTTTGTGTATTTGGAACCTATAAAAGTCCCGAATATCTGACATCAAATCATGGAGGCATGGTGGAGATATTTATAGAATAAACTTTCCTTCCTTCCTTCATACTTACCCCAAACGAGCCGTCGGAAATTTGCTCCATTTGGGACATTTTTACCACTGGGGACATACTGTATATAGTAAAAGAGGTTTGTGCAAGTTTGCGATTGTAGTCCGATCTTGTAGTCAATAAAATCCTTCTTTTTATCTATCCTGCTGTTGTGGGGCAAACTATTGTTGCTGTTGCTATTTCTAATACAAAGTAATGAATAGTTCAATCTTATTATCTGACAGTAGTAAGGTTGTACGTTATAGTATATATAGTATATATAGTATAGTATCGCGGTACTAATGAATCAAATATGTTTCACTACACACCATAGGAGGATACAATAACTAACCGCTGACATCGAGCTGGCACCCTGAATGTAAACAAACGCCATGGTTGATCTACACCTGACATCCACTCACTGTAATGATACCAAGTACAATAGCATATCTGGTTGATACTACTATGACTGCATAGATATTTTTTTATTGTCACAGAATCTTTTTTCCTTTTTTTTAAAAATTCATATTATGTTTATAAACTCAGGAAATACATCCCTGGACACATGAGGACTTTGAATATGACCAATGTATGATCCTGTAACAACTTGGTATCGAATTGATACCCGAATTTGTGGTATCATCAAAACTAATGTTAAGTATCAAAAAACAGAAGAATAAGTGATTATTACATTTTAACAGAAGTGTAGATAGAACATGTTAAAACAGAAAGTAAGCAGATATTAACAGTAAATGAACCAATGGATTAGTAATCCATTTTTACTGCTTATCGCTCATAATTTTGACAAAGTATAATGAAAAATTACACGATTTATTACTGCATATGTCAGCAGACAAATTAGGAGCCTTTGTTTGGTTATTTACTACTAAAAGACAAGTGGTCTTGTATGTTCACTATTTTATTTAAGGACAGCATTTTTCTTCAATTTGCAATAAACTTAAAGTACAGTTAAAGCACCACTGATAGTCACACACACACACATACTAGGTGTGGTGAAATTACTCCCTACATTTGACCTATCCCCTTGTTCCACCCCCTGGTAGGTGAGGGGAGCAGTGATTAGTAGCTGTGGCCGCGCTTGGGAATCAATAATAATAGGAATAATAAATAAGTAATGATTAATGAGAATAATAAATAATAAGAAATAGCGGTAGCCCCGCACGGGAATTTAATAATAATAATAATAATATTAATAATAATAATAATGATAATAATTATAAATCAATAAATAATAATAAAAACACATATTTTTATTATACTGTAAGATTTTTGCTCAAATAATATGGTTTGTGGTCCCCCTTATTTAGAAAAGTATCAAAAAACATTTTGGTCCCGGTGCCGCTACTAAAATATTGGTATCGGGACAACACTAGTCAGCATACTTGCCAACTTTGAGACTTCCGAATTCGGGAGATTGTGGGTAGCGTTGGGGGGACGGGGTTTGGGGGTAGCGGGGTGTATATTGTAGTGTCCCGGAAGAGTTAGTGCTGCAAGGTGTTCTGGGTATTTGTTGTGTTGCGTTTATGTCGTGTTACGGTGTGGATGTTCTCCCGAAATGTGTTTGTCATTCTTGTTTTAGTGTGGGTTCACAGTGTGGCGCATAATTGTAACAGTGTTAAAGTTCTGTATACGGCCACCCTCAGTGTGACCTGTAAGGCTGTTGATTAAGTATAACTTCCAGTCACTCATGTGCGTGTAGAAACCGCATATATTACGTGACTGGGCCGGCACGCTGGTTGTATGGAGGAAAAGCGGATGTGACGACTGGTTGTACATGACGCTAAAGGCATTGCCTTTAAAGCACACCCCAAGTATTGTTGTCCGGGTGGAAATCGGGAGAAATTCAGGAGAATGGTTGCCCCGGTAGGAGCACTGAATTTTGGGAGTATCCCGGGAAAATCGGGAGGGTTGACAAGTATGCTAGTCAGTACACTCTATAAAGAAGCGCTAAGAACTACAACATGAATGACAGGGAGAATAGGCTGTTGATTGGAAGCATGTAAATAAGATCGCCCACAAAACAGTCAAAAAGTGACTTTAAAACGGTCTGTAAAACATAATTTATTCAACACTTAGACCAAATTACCACCATTACATTGTATGTAGACCCCAAGGAAGTGTTTTAAATGTAGATAAAAATCATTATATGACACCTTTAAGTTAAAACACGTACCGTATTTTTCGGAGTATAAGTCGCTCGTGAGTATAAGTCGCACCTGCTGAAAATGCATTAAAAAAAGAAGAAAAAAAACATATATAAGTCGCATGGAGTATAAGTCGCATTTTTGGGGGAAATGTATTTGATAAAACCCAACACCAAGAATAGACATTTGAAAGGCAATTTAAAATAAATAAAGAATAGTGAACAACAGGCTGAATAAGTGTACGTTATATGAGGCATAAATAACCAACTGAGAAGGTGCCTGGTATGTTAACGTAACATATTATGGTAAGAGTCATTCAAATAACTTTAACATATAGAACATGCTATACATTTACCAAACAATCTGTCACTCCTAATCGATAAATCCCATGAAATCTTATACGTTTAGTCTTACGTGAATGAGCTTAATAATATTATTTAATATTTTACGGTAATGTGTTAATAGTTTCACACATAAATTGCTCCTGAATATAAGTCGCACCCGTGGCCAAACTATGAAAAAAACTGTGACTTATAGTCCGAAAAATACGGTAAATAAAATGATTTTTCATAATGAAAATCATATTATGGTGATTCTCTAAACAAATATTAAAAGTCTTTAATAAAAAGTAGGTGCCTGGTATGTTAACGTAACATATTATGGTAAGAGTCATTCAAAAAACTATAACATATAGAACATGCTATACGTTTACCAAACAATCTGTCACTCCTAATCGATAAATCCCATGAAATCTTATACGTTTAGTCTTACGTGAATGAGCTTAATAATATTATTTAATATTTTACGGTAATGTGTTAATAGTTTTGCACATAAATCGCTCCTGAATATAAGTCGCACCCCTGGCCAAACTATGAAAAAAACTGCGACTTATAGTCCGAAAAATACGGTAAATAAAATGATTTTTTATAATGAAAATCATATAATGGTGATTCTCTAAACAAATATTAAAAGTCTTTAATAAAAAGTAGGTGCCTGGTATGTTAACGTAACATATTATGGTAAGAGTCATTCAAATAACTATAACATATAGAACATGCTATACGTTTACCAAACAATCCGTCACTCCTAATCGCTAAATCCCATGAAATCTTATACATCTAGTCTCTTACGTGAATGAGCTAAATAATATTATTTGATATTTTACTGTAATATGTTAATAATTTCACACTTACAGTAAGTCGCTCCTAAGTATAAGTCGCACCCCTGGCCAAACTAAGAAAAAAAACTCCGACTTATAGTCCGAAAAATACGGTAAATAGGAATGATTTTTCATAATGAAAATCAGATTATGGTGATTCTCTAAACAAATATTAAAAGTCTTTAATAAAAAGTAGGTGCCTGGTATGTTAACGTAACATATTATGGTGAGAGTCATTCAAATAACTATAACATATAGAACATGCTATACGTTTACCAAACAATCTGTCACTCCTAATTGCTAAATCCCATGAAATATTTTACGTTTAGGCTCTTACGTGAATGAGCTGAATAATATTATTTAATATTTTACGGTAATGTGTTAATAATTTCACACATAAGTCGCTCCTGAGTATAAGTCTCACCCCTGGCCAAACTAAGAAAAAAAACTGCGACTTATAGTCCGAAAAATACGGTAAATAGGAATGATTTTTCATAATGAACGTCATATTATGGTGATTCTCTAAACAAATATTAAAAGTCTTTAATAAATGGTAGGTGCCTGGTATGTTAACGTAACATATTATGGTAAGAGTCATTCAAATAACTTTAACATATAGAACATGCTATACGTTTACCAAACAATCTGTCACTCCTAATTGCTAAATCCCATGAAATATTTTATGTTTAGGCTCTTACGTGAATGAGCTGAATAATATTATTTAATATTTTACGGTAATGTGTTAATAATTTCACACATAAGTCGCTCCTGAGTATAAGTCTCACCCCTGGCCAAACTAAGAAAAAAAACTGCGACTTATAGTCCGAAAAATACGGTAAATAGGAATGATTTTTCATAATGAACGTCATATTATGGTGATTCTCTAAACAAATATTAAAAGTCTTTAATAAATGGTAGGTGCCTGGTATGTTAACGTAACATATTATGGTAAGAGTCATTCAAATAACTATAACATATAGAACATGCTATACGTTTACCAAACAATCTGTCACTCCTAATTGCTAAATCCCATGAAATCTTATACGGCTAGTCTCTTACGTGAATAAGCTGAATAATATTATTTGATATTTTACGGTAATGTGTTAATAATTTCACAGATACAGTAAGTCGCTCCTGAGTATAAGTCGCACACCCGGCCAAACTATGAAAAAAACTGCGACTTATAGTCTGAAAAATACGGTAAATACGCAACACCAACATGTAAAAAGCAGCCATTTATCATTGGGGGGAAAAAAAGATGATTTTCAAAAAGTTACTTAAGTTTGGTCCTCCCTAATGTGCACCTCCTAAATCGGAAATGAGTCATATCTCATTTTGTTTCAAATGGACCTAATCCACATCACCTCCACTCTCTCTGCCCAATTCTAGCCGTCTTAACTCCCGCTCACAGATACCGAGACACGAATGAAGCATGGGACCTCTACTCCTTCGCTCCGTTGACAGTGCAGGGCCAGACGAGCTATACGTCTCTATTCAAAAGGCCAGGGCAATTTGCTTCACTCCAAAATGGACCCGGAATGAGAAAAAGTAAACTCTCTCTCTCTCTATCGGGTTTCTTCATTCTGTGTCTCATTGGTACGGCGATGCGAGGAGGAGGAAGATGAAGCGGGGCGATAGCGAGGCGTACCAGGCTCCGTGGAGGAATTTGAGAGATAGAGGGTGGAATGAGGGAAAGGGGCAGCGACAACAAGGATGAAAAAGTTAACGGAGAGTGATAGAGGCAGCTGAGTGAATCTCAGTAGTAAATCATTTGAGAGACGCCGCCCCCTCCACCCCCCCATCTATATCGCCTCCTCTCCTCGCTTAGGGAATCTTCTCCTCCTGACCTTGTCTGTAAGGAAAAGATGGGGGCCAGATTATCTATGATTGGAGATGGCCATTATCTAAACACAATCTCTGAGCGGGGTCCCGCTTCGCTCACCAAAACTGTGAGTTTGGGAGACAGCGTTGATGAGAAGACTCGTGATGGGTCAGCCCGCATCAGCGTCTACTTATATTAACTCCGATAAGCTTCTAAAAGGTCCATCAACATGGACCTCTTCTGCCTGTGCCAATCGCTATACTTTTGCCTCCTTTTTGTGGACCACTGGTAATCCAGTCATGTGACTGAATACCTTTGTGGTGCATCCTTTGGGTTGTGGCCCAGTTCTTTTAGAAAACCTGCTAGCCTGAATGCAATATACAAAACCACAAAACCCCAAAACCAGTGAAGTTGGCACGTTGTGTAAATTGTAAATAAAAACAGAATACAATGATTTACAAATCTTTTTCAACCTATGTTCAATTGATTAGACTGCAAAGACAAGATACTTAACGTTCGAACTGGAAAACTTAATTTTTTTTTGCAAATATCAGCTCATTTGGAATTGGATTTTTTTTTTAAGCTGGCCCGAGTGGCAAAAAGACTGAGAAAGTTGAGGAATGCTCATCAAACACTTATTTGGAACATCCCACAGGTGAAAGGGCTAATTGCAATGCACTCCCAACAGGTGTAAAAGTAAGTGCGTCTCTATAGTCCTTCAAAACTGCTCTAAAACAACACCTCCAGGCAACTTCCACCCTTTACTAATACTCTCCTCCATTCACATCCCATCTCCCCGTATTACATATACCCTAATGTAAATAATCAAATGTACTGATTTTAACCAAAGCTCCTCACCCCACACCAAAATTGTAAATAATGTAAATAATTCAATGTATATACTATGATGATTAACCTGTGTGATGACTGTATTATGCTGATAGTATATATTTGTACCATGAATTGATTAACGTGGACCCCGACTTAAACAAGTTGAAAAACGTATTCGGGTGTTACCATTTAGTGGTCAATTGTACAGAATATGTACTAAACTGTGCAATTTACTAATAAAAGTATCAATCAATCCAAAAAAAATTGGAAACAGGTGGGTGCCATGATTGGGTATAAAAGCAGCTTCCATGAAATGCTCAGTTATTCACAAACAAGGGTGGGGCGAGGGTCACCACTTTGGGAACAAATGCGTGAGAAAATTGTCGAAAAGTTTAAGAACAACATTTCTCAAAAAGCTATTGCAAGGCATTTAGGGATTTCAACATCTAAGGTCTGTAATATCATGAAATGGTTTAGAAAATCTGAAAAAAATTCACTGCACGTAACATTGAATGCCCGTGACCTTGGATCCCTCGGGTGGTGCTCCATCAAAAACCGACATCAGTGTGTAAAAGATATCACCACATGGGCTCAGGAACACTTGAGAAAACCACTGTCCGTAACTAGAGTTTGTCGCTACATCTGCAAGTGCAAGTTAAACTTCTACTATGCAAAGCGAAAGCCATTTATCAACAACACCCAGTAACGCCGTCGGCTTTGCTGGGCCCAAGTTCATCTAAGATGGACTGATGCAAAGTGGAAAAGTGTTTTGTGGTCTGACAAGTCCACATTTCAATTTTTCTTTTTTGGAACTGAGTTTGTTAAACGTAAAAGCCATGTAACAGTGGTAAAACCAACATAAAACATTACCATTAGGAGGTTGTTACAGTGTAAATGTATTTATATATATACATATATATATATATACATATAGCCCATTATTTGTGCACTATTGACAAGTGATATACCAAAAACTTAACCGCCTAAAAAAGACTTTGATCACCGAAAACTGCGCTACCAAAACCGGATGTAAACCAAACGCACGCCATTGCCTGGAGCACTGTCAGAATGTCTGTGATGTGAATGTGATTTTTACATATATTGCAGACATACTGGCAGACAGCCATCTACAAGATGTGTAAATTTTAAGAGGACAGTGGCGGCTTTCAAGAGAAGAAAGTTCAACCAGAGCAACAGCGCCAAGCAAGTATGACATCATGCTCGCTTTAGCCTCTTTAGTCAGGAACATCGAGGGACAGAAAGAGTCTCTAAACACGAGTACATTCTATAATAACACTATAAATAAAGCTAGTGGTTTTTAATCTTAAAAAAAGTCATTAAAAGTCTGTAAACATTTGAAAAAATAAGTGCGTAGCAACAACTGAACAACAAAAGCAGCAGCAATTGAAAATATGGCAAAACGAAAAAAAAAAGTTAATACTAATGAATAAAAACAGATTTGTCTGAATTGTATGTATACATTTGGAGCATTTTCTAAGAAAATGATATACCAAATTATGCAAATTACTCAATGGGGTCATCGTGACCATTGATTGATTGATTGATTGATTGAAACTTGTAATAGTAGATTGCACAGTACAGTACATATTCCGTACAATTGACCACTAAATAGTAACACCCAAATAAGTTTTTCAACTTGTTTAAGTCGGGGTCCACGTTAATCAATTTATTAACATGCCCATAACCACCCCCCCACCGCCACAGGTTTCTTGGCAGTTCAGGGCAGGGATCTCAGACATGTGGCCCTCGGGCCGAGACGTTATTTGGCAGCCCCCACCTTAATATAAAAGTTTAAGTGAATGTGAGTGTTAATGTTGTCCAGGGTGTACACCGCCTTCCGCACAATTGTAGCTGAGATAGGCACCAGTGCCCCCCGCAATCCCAAAGGAAATAAGCGGTAGAAAATGGATGGATGGATGGATGGAGACGTTTTTTGGGGCCCCCACCTTAATATGAAATGTTACTGTTAGTGCGGCCTAAAAGTTTTATATGAATGGTGCTTGACACCGTTGTGTTATTTGGGTCCAAAATGGCTCTTTCAACGTTCTGGGTTGCCTACCTCTGCGTTAGTGGAAAAGCGGCAAATGAGTGAAAGCGGCAGAGAAGTTTCTATGGAGACGAGGGTTTTCTTACGTGCCTGGCTGCAGTCACACCGCGACACCTGTCCGCCAGTAATAACAGTCCCCAATAACCTGGTCCAATTCAAACCGTTATTTGTTTTTTTTTATTGTTTGATTTGCATTGCCTCACACGATGAACACTACATATATTCCTATATGACGCCGGATAACACTCCGGGAGCCATCACTTTTTTGCGCTCGCTATCACGGTACTTTCCCGGTTATTATCCGCTGGCCGCCGTGTTGCTGTAGGGAGGAAAAACGGAACGACACACATTGCGGAAATAACATTATGCTCCGTGCGTCGGCTAAATACAAATATATTCCACAACACCAAACACGTCTTTTTCAAAGCCTGCAGTGAAGAGAAGGGTTAGGGATGAGCAAAGACTATTCCAGGAAAAGTGGGAGATGCAATATTTCTTTGTTGAGCACATGGGCACCCCGACATGTCTTATTTGCACAGAGAAAGTTGCGGTGTACAACGAATACAATTTGAAACATCATTATACAACTAGAAATGCTGAGGAGTATGCAACTTTTAAAAAATATATATATTTTCTTGCCAGGGATGGCGTGGCAAAGTTGGTAGAGTGTCTGGGCCAGTAATCTGAGGGTTACTGATTCAATCCCCACCTTCTACCATCATAGTCACGTCCGTTGTGTCCTTGGGCAACACACTTCACCCTTGCTCCTGATGGGTCCTAGTGAGCGCCTTGCATGGTAGCTCCCGCCGTCAGTGTGTGAATGTGTGTGTGAATGGGCGAATGTGGAAATAAAGGGGCTTCATGGTGGGAGAGGGGTTAGTGCGTCTGCCTCACAATACGAAGGTCCTGCAGTCCTGGGTTCAATCCCAGGCTCAGGATCTTTCTGTGTGGAGTTTGCATGTTCTCCCCGTGAATGCGTGGGTTCCCTCCGGGTACTCCGGCTTCCTCCCACTTCCAAAGACATGCACCTGGGGATAGGTTGATTGGCAACACTAAATTGGCCCTAGTGTGTGAATGTGAGTGTGAATTTTGTCTGCCTATCTGTGTTGGCCCTGCGATGAGATGGCTACTTGTCCAGGGTTTACCCCGCCTTCCGCTCTATTGTAGCTGAGATAGGCGCCAGCGCCCCCCGCAACCCCAAAGGGAATAAGCGGTAGGAAACAGATGGATGGATGGATGGATATATTTTCTTGCCGCCCAGTCTCACCCAGACTCTGCGTCCAGTGACCCCCAGGTAAATTGAGTTTGAGACCCCTGGTTTAGGGGAAACCCTGCTTCCTCTCAAATAAGCTGGCTCCTTGTAAACAGACATGCTAGAGATTTTCTGTGTTTTAATAAAACAATGAATATAAGGATATTCACCTTGTTTACTTATTCTCCATACTTTGGCTCTAGTGCAGGGGTCACCAACGCACTAGAGCGTTGGCGACTCATTTGGTCCGTAAGGACCAGATAAGTCGCCCGCTGGCCTGTTCTAAAAAGAGCTCAAATAGCAGCACTTACAAGTGAGCGGCCTCTATTTTTTAAATTGTATGTATTTACTAGCGAGCTGGTCTCACCGTGCTCGACATTTTTAATTCAAAGAGAGACAAAACTCAAATAGAATTTGAAAATCCAAGAACATATTTTAAAGACTTGGTCTTCACTTGTTTAAATAAATTAATTCATTTTTTTTACTTTGCTTCACATAATTTTCAGAAAGACAATTTTATAGAAAAAAATACAACCTTAAAAATGATTTTAGGATTTTTAAAACACATATTACCTTTTTACCTTTTAAATTCCTTCCTCTTCTTTCCTGACAATTTAAATCAATGTTCAAGTACATTGATGTTATTTATTGTAAAGAATAATAAATACATTTTAGTTTAATTCTTCATTTTAGCTTCTGTTTTTTCGACGAAGAATATTTGTGAAATGTTTCTTCAAACTTATTATGATTAGAATTAAAAAAAAAAATATTCTGGCAAATCTAGAAAATCTGTAGAATCAAATTTAAATCTTATTTCAAAGTCTTTTGAATTTATTTTAAAATTTTTGTTCTGGGAAATCTACAATAAATAATGATTTGTCTTTGTTGGACATGTAAGTTGGTCCAATTTGTCACATATTATAAAAAAAAAGTGCAGATTGGATTTTAACCTATTTAAAACATGTCATCAAAATTCTAAAATTAATCTTAATCAGGAAAAATTACTAATGATGTTCCGTAAATAATTGTTTTCTAAAATATTCGAATTAGCTAGTTTTTCTCTTTATTTTTTCGGTTGAATTTTGAATTCTAAAGAGTCAAAATTGAAGATAAACTATGTTTCAAAATGTTATTTTCATTTTTCCCCGTGTTTTCTCCTCTTTCAAACCGTTCAATTAAGGGTTTTTTTCAGAATTTATTCTCTACAAAAAAACCTTCCGTAAAAGGAAAAAAAAAATGTACGAAGGAATGACAAACAGAATTACCCATTTTTTTTTTACATACATAGATTAATTTATTAAAGGTACATTGAGCAAATTAGCTATTTCTGGCAATTTATTTAAGTGTGTATCAAACTGGTAGCCCTTCACATTAATCAGTACCCAAGAAGTAGCTCTTGGTTTCAAAAAGGCTGGTGACCCCTGCTCTAGTGAATGCCAATAAAACGGCGGAAGCATGTCCGTGTTGGAATTCTACTCCCAGAGGTCTGATTTGAGCTCGCTTAATTTCTCCAAGCCTTCTTTGTCCGTCTCGCCAAAGGGAGTCCATGTGAACGGCTCACGTTTGTCCTTGCCAACCCGCTCTTCTCAAGGCTGACCCCCAGTCCGATAGTCGGGAAGATTGACAGGACCTTAAGATGTCACG
This sequence comes from Nerophis ophidion, assembly GCF_033978795.1. Classification (NCBI taxonomy): domain Eukaryota; kingdom Metazoa; phylum Chordata; class Actinopteri; order Syngnathiformes; family Syngnathidae; genus Nerophis; species Nerophis ophidion. Next base: position 12,319,163 of record NC_084612.1, on the reverse strand, counting down.
CACACGCCGCTGCCATTCCCCCCCCGCAACCCGGCAGGCATAGGGGATAAGAGAGGGGCGGGCGCTGGCTGGCTCGGTCTGGCGGGCCACACGGGAGTAGCTGTCTGGAGGCACCTCACGCCTTCAGAGGACCACTTTACATGCAAATGAAGCCAAACATCCCTCTGTGCCCAGACAGGACTGCACGGCAGCACAGTTTAGATATGATAAGACGTAGCCGGAGTATGGACAAAACTGGGCTTTTATGAATTTGTGGAGATCTGTAAATAGGCAAAACTGCAACAGGCAATTCCGTATAGGTTTCCCTTCCTGTTTTAGCATGTAGACCACAAAGCGTATACGAATGTGACAGGTCAACTTGTAAGTGTATTGCATTAACATGTAAACAACCTGTATTTTCATGTTGACGATTCAAGTGTTTGTTCTGCGTCCACAGAGAAAAGCCAGTGCCTTTCACCTACGTCAGGGGTAGGGAACCTACGGCTCTAGAGCCAGATTTGGCTCTTTTGATGACTGCATCTGGCTCTCAGATAAATCCGAGCTGACACTGCATAACACGCTAAGTAATGAATAATTCCGCTTGTAAACACAGTGTTAAAAGTAACGTTCAAAATATCAATCAATCAATCAATGTTTACTTATATAGCTCTAAATCACTAGTGTCTCAAAGGGCTGCACAAACCACTACGACATCCTCGGTAGGCCCACATAAGGGCAAGGAAAACTCACACCCAGTGGGATGTCGGTGACAAAGATGACTATGAGAACCTTGGAGAGGACGAAAGCAATGGATGTCGAGCGGGTCTAACGTGATACTGTGAAAGTTCAATCCATAATGGATCCAACACAGCCGCGAGAGTCCAGTCCAATGCGGATCCAACACAGCAGCAAGAGTCCCGTTCACAGCGGAGCCAGCAGGAAAACATCCCAAGCGGAGGCGGATCAGCAGCGCAGAGATGTCCCCAGCCGAAACACAGGCAAGCAGTACATTGCCACCGGATCGGACCGGACCCCCTCCACAAGGGAGAGTGGGACATAGGAGAAAAAGAAAAGAAACGGCAGATCAACTGGTCTAAAAAGGGAGTCAATTTAAAGGCTAGAGTATACAAATGAGTTTTTTAGGTGAGACTTAAATGCTTCTACTGAGGTGGCATCTCGAACTGTTACCGGGAGGGCATTCCAGAGTACTGGAGCCCGAACGGAAAACGGTCTATAGCCCGCAGACTTTTTTGGGGCTTTGGGAATCACTAACAAGCCGGAGTCCTTTGAACGCAGATTTATTGCCGGGACATAAGGTACAATACAATCGGCAAGATAGGATGGAGCTAGACCGTGTAGTATTTTATACGTAAGTAGTAAAACCTTAAAGTCACATCTTAAGTGCACAGGAAGCCAGTGCAGGTGAGCCAGTACAGGCGTAATATGATCAAACTTTCTTGTTCTTGTCAAAAGTCTAGCAGCCGCATTTTGTACCAACTGTAATCTTTTAATGCTAGACATGGGGAGACTCGAAAATAATACGTTACAGTAATCGAGACGAGACGTAACAAACGCATGGATAATGATCTCAGCGTCTTTAGTGGACAGAATGGAGCGAATTTTTGCAATATTACGGAGATGAAAGAAGGCCGTTTTAGTAACGCTTTTAATGTGTGCCTCAAAGGAGAGAGTTGGGTCGAAGATAATACCCAGATTCTTTACCGAGTCGCCTTGTTTAATTGTTTGGTTGTCAAATGTTAAAGTTGTATTATTAAATAGATGTAGGTGTCTAAACATTCTCGTGCATTTTAATCCATCCATCCGTTTCCTACCGCACCTGTTCAAGAAGTTGCGTTAATGGTAAAAAGTTAGTTATTATTGATTAGTGTGGGGCTTGCCCTCCTGGGGGTTCTTCACACCACCAAGCACCGATATGAGAGCCTGTTTTAGGGTTACAATATTGTTTTGTTTTTCAATAAGTCTCTCAGTTGCTTTCCAGCAATTGTCTTTTTCTCTTTCGTTCTCGCTCGCACTCTGGCTCCAGCCCCAAACCCGTCTCTTCTCATGGCTGCTGCTTATAACATAGCGACAGGTGATTAGATAACAATGCCCAAGTGGGCCGACTGCGCACCTGTCGCTGTTTTCGAGGCCGGTCCTGGCACACCCCGCTTCGCTGCAGGCCCGCAGGCCACACCCCCTCCACAGTTAGCTTCAGAATAACAATGTTATTACATAGAATAACAGACTTATTATACCCTAGAAATGTTAGTTTTACTTAAAAATGCACGTGATTAGTTGTGTTCAGTGTAAAAAAAATATTATTATTAATGGCTCTTACGGAAATACATTTGAAAATATTTGGCTTCTTGGCTCTCTCAGCCAAAAAGGTTCCAGACCCCTGACCTACGTGATGCTGCACCCTTCAAATGTACCGCTCACTACGTTTGGCTCGTTTGCTTTAATAGTTTCAAAACTGTACTTAAATTGGACGATGGATGAAGCCAGCGTTTAACTCGACGTTAGTGAGCAAACACCAAGAGGAAAAGTACAAGCAGGATTCGAAACGCCATCAAGCATTAATAATTATCAATATGCAAAAAAAAAATAAATAATGACTTTCCTCCGATGGGGGAAGGTTAATTTAGCTTTCTGCCTTTCCAAGCTGCTCATCCCAGCTAACAACCTCATCTAATAGAATACCTCTGGAGAAATTTAGCTCGAAGATTGTTTTTTTTTTTTTATTTTTTTTTTAGAAAGCAGTCATTGCAGCACTTACTTGTCTGCAAAGTCTGTTAGGTCCCAAAGTAGGGGTGGGTGATACTGGAAATTTTGGTATCGAGCCGATACCAATATGGGGCTAGTATTGGCGATACTGATACTAACACATTTTAAATATAATGCAATTATCATTGAATTGATCTTTGAAGCTCCTGTAGCAGTGCTGGGTGATACTAAAAAAAAAATGTATTGCACTTTTTTGGCAAATATTGCTGCACTGCAAAAACTGAAATCTAAGTAAGATTAAATGTCTCAAATAAGGGTGATATTTGCTTATTTTCTGTCTGATAAGATCATTCTTTTCACTAAGCAGATTTTATGTTACAGTGTTTTACTTGTTTTAAGGGTTTTGGTCCTAAATGATCTCAGTAAGATATTACAGCATGTTGCTGACATTTTATGACCTGTATTGAGTAAAACATGCTTGAAACTAGAATATCAACTGATGCAAAGCTGTGTCATCAACACTCACAAGTATAAAACTACGTTTTTAAAGTAATAATTTCTCACTGCAAGCATGAGAAAAAAATCATGATGCTGAGCACATATCATTATGTCAAGATAATGCCACTAGCATTTACTTATTGAAGAATATTTTTCAACATATTGAGCAAAAAGGTCTTTTTTTTTTTTTTTACCAAGAAAAGTGCACTTGTTATTAGTGAGAATATACTGTACTTTTAAGGTATTTTTGGGTTCATTAAGGTTAGCTAATTTTACTTGTTTTGGAAAGTCTTGACATGCCAAATTTTGTTGTTCTATTGGCAGATACTTTTGCTTAGTTCAAGTACAATACCCCTAAATTTTGTAGTATTTTTCCTGTTTTTGAACACTGACTTCTGGCAGTGTGATACTCATACTTTTGACTTGAAATGTTATGGTAATTGAATAATTTTGTGCATCTGATTTTATTTAGTTAATTATGAGAACACAGGAAAAAACATGTTCATAATAGTAAATACACCAAAATAAAACAAAGCGATAGCGCAGGGATGAAACATAATTCCTTGATTACGTTCTACTACATGCAATTGTTTGGTAATAAAAAAAGCCACGATTACAAAATAACAGAAAATGCAACAATGTAAAAACACACATTAAAATGCAAACATGCCCATAAAGTATTTGTTTGTGGAGGTGCGCCAAGGCATGATATTAGCTGCCACACCTCACAAAATAAAGTAATATAATCTATTGTAGCATTCAGAAGAAGACACACAAAGTCCAACATTTTTTTTTTTAGCTTTTATTGCCAATTTTATGCTAAAAACGGGCCCAAGTATTTTCTCCTCTGTACACGCATCTGTTTCCGTGCTCACTCCTCGACACACAACGGCACTTCCTCATTCTCCATCAACACAGTGTGTTCACAGACCATGGGAAAAAAAAATTGCATCATAACACACTAACATACACATTAACATCAGCAGGTAGTTAGGGTGTGAATGGGTGTATATCGTTAAGTATTATTGACTAATGATAGTAATTTGGCCAGCGAAAAAAGAACGTACTTTGATCATCGGACTACGCTGCAGAAACCAAATGTTGTGATGCACAAGGTTGTTTGGATCAAAGGCAGCATGTCTGCGCTGTAGATATACTTCAATATATCCGAGATACATTATGTCAAAGATCTTCAAAATTTAAGAAAACAGTAGCGGCTTTTAATTACAGAAAGGCTCCCAGCAGCGCAAAGCAAGTGTGACGTCAGAATCTCTGCACCTCCAGTCAAGAAGTCAAGAGTCTCCAAGTACGAGTACGGTCTACAATAGCACCAGAATTAGATGCTAGATTGGTTGCCAGCCGTTTTAATAAAGTAAGAGTGACTAAAAGGATTGGAGAAATCCTTAGAGAAACAAAGTATATTGTACACAATAAGTAGCAACAATTGAAAAACGGAGCAAAACAAAATGATAAGAAAAACGTGTTAATACTATAATTATTAATAACATGTGTTTCAAATGTATATAATGTGATGTTATCTTGGCCACGCCCCCACCGCTACAGGTATTTTTGCAATCTCGCCGGGAAACCGTGTACTGACAGGACAAAAAGACACGCAAAATCAAGCAATTTCCTGAACTTAAAGAAGAGAAAGTATCCATCCCTTTACGCTAGTTTTGATCCGATACCAATACCCACCTTGGTATCTATACCATTGTTGATGAGATGGATACACCTAGCCCTATATCCAGTAGAACATCTAAAGTCACACCAAATTGTAGGTACAATCACAATTTTACAGAAAATAATCAAAGTTGAAATGTCACCGTCATAAGAACTGAATTAACTACATTATGCCTTGTTTTTGGTCATGCAAGTGTAAAAATAAGTTAATGCACAAAACATATAAACAATAAATAATATGCCAGTGGATTCAGGTGTTGAGTCTCTTCACATAAAGAGCAGATACAGCTTACTATATCGACGATGTGTCCGTTTTCAAACAATATTACACTTATAAAGAAAAACAAAAAACACTTTTGTAGCTCATTTAAATGAAAAGAAGGCTTAAATTAAGTCTATTGTGGCCTCAAAGATATTTGGCTGATAAAACGTATCTATTTTTTCAGTTTTATCAAGTTCAGTTAGTTCTGCCAAGGAAGTAATTTTTTTAGCACTATGAAAAAGAAAATTAAATCCATTAAAAAAAAAAAATGGTTGAGGATAAATTGACTTTTTATTTCAATACATTTCCTGGAATGATTAAGGAGAAAAAGTAAATATGACAATTATATGTAGTACAGTCATGGTGTACTTCTTTAATAATAAAAAAAGGTAACTGGCAAAAGAAGAGCGCCCCAACTGGTTGAAGCCAATAAGGGGGAGGAAAAATAATATTCATACGATGGACTTGGGCTGCAATTGTTGATTATTTCTATAATCGAGTGATCTATCAGTTAGTTTGTTTGAATAATCGAGTAATTGGATAAGACGCACGTCATAATCTAAATTCGTATTTTAGGGAAAATAGTTCAAATAAAGATTTATCTGCCTATTGTAACATTTTTTTTTATTCATAAACTCACATTATTAGCATTGATATTTTCCTTTAAATGTGTTCAGTGATACAAATAAATAATAAAAAACCTCTCCGCACCCACATACTGTACAGTCGCTGTCATGCGCACTCTATTGAAGAGACCACACAGAAACTATGTTAGAATCAAAATCAGAATCAGAATCAGAATCAGAATAGTTTTTATTGCCATTGTTTGAGAACTGGTTCACAAACTAGGATTTTTTTCTTGGTGCAATCATGCAACATAAAAGACATATAACACAGAATAGAATAACATGAGCTGTAACTGATCTATCAGATCTTGTAATTGTATATTGTATACAGCTTGTTTAAAGTCCCCAGTACTCCATGCTGTCCAGATTTGATCAGTTTTTTTAAACTAATTAGACAACTAATCAAATCAACAAAATTTAAAATCTAAGCTTTTTTTTCCTTAATCAAAAAATCGATTAATCCTGATTAAGTCTAATGGTGGACCAAATTCTGTGACGATTTCGGGGCATCGTGGTGATGCGGGTCGTTCTCTCAGGGATGCAGTCGGTCTCGAACCCAGCGTGAAGGTGAGAAATAATTGATTTATTTAACAAATAAAAACAGACTTAGTCAAAACAAACAGAACTAGCATGGGAGCTTGAAAAAAACAAAAGCGCTAGCATGGGAGCTAGAGAAATAACAGAAAAACTTGCACAAGGCACAAAAGACAAAACAAAACTACTAGCATGGGAGCTAGAGGAACAAAGGCTTAGCGCGGAAGCTATCAAGTAAAGGTATAGGATTACCGAATCGAGGATCAATCTCGTCACTGTTGTGCAAACACAAATTAGGAAGCAAGACTGAATGAACAGAAATGGCAGGCTTAAATAAAGACAGTAATCAGGAGGCAGGTGCGCGTCAAAAACAAGAGCCAGGTGAATCTAATGAGTAACAATGGAAACAGAACAAACACGGAACTAAGGAAGTCAAACCCTAACAGAATATAATATAAAAACGAATCAAAACCAGAACATATGATCTGAGCAGCGCATCATAACAAAATTCATTGTTATTTGGGAACACAAAATTATATCAATCCGTAGTACGGTGTGTGTTTTGGGCTTTTATTTTGAAATTAGTTTTGTCCCGATACCAATATGTTGGTACCGGCACCAAAATTATTTTGATACTTTTTGGTACTTTTCGGTACTTTTCTAAATAAAGGGGACCACAAAAATTGCATTATTGGCTTTATTTTAACAAAAAATCTTAGCATACATTAAATATATGTTTGTTATTGCAAGTGTGTCCTTAAATAAAATAGTGAACATACAAGAAAACTTGTCTTTTATTAGTAAGTAAGCAAACAAAGGCTCCTAAGTTAGCTATTGACATATGCAGTAACATATTGTGTCATTTATCGTTCTATTATTTTGTCAAAATTATTAAGGTTAAGTGGTAGAAAATTACTTATTAATCTACTTGTTCATTTACTGTTAATACCTGCTTACTTTCTCTTTTAACATGTCCTATCTACACTTGTGTGAAAATGTATTAATCACTTATTCTTCTGTTGTTTGATATTTTACATTAGTTTTGGATGATACCACAAATTTGGGTATCAATCCGATACCAAGTCGTTATAGGATCATACTTTAGTCATATCCAATGTGTTCAGGGACATATTTCCCGAGTTTATAAACATAATATAATTTTTTTTTAAAAACAGTACTTTTCAGAGGCAGTATAGTACCGAATACGAATAATAAGTATCGTGGTACTATACTAATACCTGTATACCGTACAACCCTAATTGAAATAGACATTAATCTACTAACAAAAGTAAGTTCTTCAAAAAACAGGTTAGTAAATAGGCAAATGACATCATTAAATTCCAAACAAACATCCCTGTGCCCATCACACAATCGCGACAGAGTAGATGATGCGGAACGACGGCCAACTCGATATTAAAAAGGACGTTTTACCAACATTTTACGCGACCATTCTGTGCACCTTCATGTGCGGATGCTTCCAGTGGCGAGCCTCCGAGGCACACCAAAACAAAACAAAAAAAGCAGGCTTTCCTAATGAGTCCATAAGAAGCACAAGTTCTCTGTTGTGCTGCCTGGAACATTACATCTGAAATGCACCCGGCGGCCTGGTAGGCATCTTTTATTATGGGGTGCAGCTGTCCATGCTTTGTGAACACTTGCTGGTACTGAACCTCCCTGACTATAGCCAGAAGGCATTATGGGATGGAACCATGAAAACAAAAAGTTATTTACCCCGGCATAGGAGTCACATTAGTAGGAAAAAAAAAAAAAAAAAAAAATCTTGCATATCTACTAATTATTTGCCTGGAGAGAGGAAACGAAGAGTGAAGGATGACAATAAAAGGATAAAGAGAAAGCTCCGACACAAGGAGAACTTTATATCAGCGAGAGACGCATCAATCTTGACAGCATATGGCTTCTGTGCAAAAAATCTATTAATGTTTAATATACCATGGGGAAGGAACAAGGGGGCTTCCTTAGACAAGAAACTGTCAGATGCCTGGCATTTTCTTCGTAACTTTTCTGCTCTAATTTGCATTTACATCGCTTCAAGAGAGATGTCCACCTGGCACATACAGTAAGTTTGACAGGGTTGTCCAAATGTGCACACTTTGATTTGCCATGTATGGAAAAAATATGAAAAATGTTTTTACCGTCACATTTGAAGCAGGTTTAAGGTATGCTTTCTCGAGCCATTATTTATTAGGAAAGCCTGGGGTACGGACCAGCCTGGTCCTTAATCGTTTCAGACTGGCTGACACACATACATTTGAAGTAGGGCTGGGCGATATATCGATAACCTCAATATAGAAAATGACTATATCGTAGGGGTGTAACGGTACGTGTATTTGTATTGAACCGTTTCGGTACGGGGGTTTCGGTTCGGTGCGGAGGAATACCGAACGAGTTCAACACGTACATATGAAGTAGCCGCCTATGCTAAATGTCTTAACAAGCTGCTCCGCTCCGTTCTGCCTCTGTGTCTGTCTGTACACAGCACCCTGCATTGTCCCGCCCACACAACCGTCTGATTGGTTACATACAAAGCTAATCAGCAATACGTATCCCGAGCGCATGTCGTCAGGTCTTCAGTGTCGATGTCGAGCAGATAGGTCTTTAGCAGTGGAGCAACTCACTCTCCCCAAATTATATTCCAAGTCAACTACTTTCTAAACATCACTATGAGCCCGTTGACCTTCTAGAAACAAACTGCAGCTCAGCTCACTCGAAGTCCTGGCTTAAGGTGAAGGCTAGTTAGCTTTTAGCGAAACGATAACTCATTTTGTGGTGTGTGTGTGCGTGTGTGTGTGCGCGCGTGCGTGTGTTACGAACAGTGTTGATTGAGGTGTGTTGAAGCAGCAAAAAAGAACATTATTTTAAATGAAGAGTTTCTGTCTCTGATAGTGTATAAAATAATTTAAGTGCATCATAAAGCCTACATAAACTCCATGGTGGTCAGGGATGAATTTTCAGCTATAGTTACATTAATCATTAGTAATGTAGCAGCCTACTTTTTGAAGGGCAGGGTCCCTGCTATCACATGTTGATACAAATATAACATTTACATAATAAAAATCTACTACGGGCTTCCCCAATGCTGTAATGAATTAAGCATGATGAGTTGACTTGAAACTGTTTAATGTTGCACCTTTTATATGTAGAAGAAAAGTTGTGTCATTTTATTTCATCCAAGCAACAACTTGAGGCAGTTTAATGTGGATTAACGTGGGCAGAATTATTACAGTGTTCCCAATGTTAAAAGGATCAAACCATTGTTTACAAATTTGGTAAATAAATACCCAAAAAATTTATATTTTGTTGTTTTCTTACTGTACCGAAAATGAACCGAAACGTGACCTCTAAACCGAGGTACGTATCGAACCGAAATTTTTGTGTACCATTACACCCCTACTATATCGTGATATTCGAGTATACATTCTCACGCAGTTGCTTTTAGCTACAGGCATTACACTACAGGCTCTTCCCACTCTTTCCTGTCTCTCCTTACACATACGTATACGCCCCCGGGGAGCAGAGAGGTAGCAGCATGGGTAACATTAGCTCTGATGCTAGCGGAGCCGTGCGAGTGGTAATACGAGAGAAAGAAAGTGCGAATCTGGTAACAAATGAAGGAAGAATTAATTCCTAAGAAAAACAGCAGGGGGGCCATCGTCTGGCGGTGGTTTGGCGGACAGACAACCGTAATTTGTCAAGTTTGGGGCAAAAGCGTTGCTACAAAAAGTAGCATTACTGCTAATATGTAGCATCATTTGAAAAGTCACCTGCTAGAGAATGAAGAACGCTTACTCCGCATGTCAACATCTCCATTCGGTGCCACACGCCCACACCATAGAAATGCAGAGGCAAACATTTCCAGATCAACACCGTATGAAAAAAATAGTCAACAACAAAAGGAGATCATGTTTCAGTTACTCGTTTTAACCGCATGCTATGTATGATTGGTTGTCTGTCTATCTGTGAGGGCGACTTGTCAAATGCAGCTGGGAAAGGCTCCGACCACCCCCAAGGCCCCGAGAAGGAGATCTGTAGAACGTGGATGGATGGAAGGGCTTATTCATTGCACAACACAGCAGCATCACAACCAATGTTGTAATGGCAGTAAGAGGCAAACTGCTCAAAAAGCATTAATGGTGCTCACCACTCATGATTAGGAGTGCTCCAAAAAAAAAATGTTATACATCCAAATTGGGATTTGTAATTATTTCAATTCCAAATAGATTTATTTTCAATTTTTGGATTAAAACCATTAAACTTTTTTTTTTGTTTGTATTTATTATCATTATTTTTTTTTTTATCAATCCAAGAAAATAATACACAATAATACCATAATAATACAATTCCAATTCAAAAACCAAACCCAGCCCAGCAACTTTCAAGAATAGCCATCAACAGAGCAATTGAGGACACATTAACATGACACAAAACGATCCAAAAGCAGTCAACCAAAAATGAATATCAACAACAGTATCAATATTAATAAGAATTACAACATAGCAGTTATTAAAAATCCCTCAGTGACATTATCATCACAGCCATTTATTAAAAGAAAATAAAAACATTTAAAATTTGAACAATAGTGTCACAGTGGCCAACACTTGCATCACATCTAACAACTACTATTGATATTATTATTGATACTGTTGGTTTTATTCTTTTTTTGGTTTGGTTTGTATGCCTTCTCAATTGCTTTGTTTTACATTTCTCTCTTAAGTATAGTAAAGCTGGGATTTGGTTGAAATCAGTGTTGTTCTGTTTTATTTAATTTAACTATTAGTGTAATTTGTAATTTTTGTAAATAGAACTTTAAAAATATATTCATATTTTTTAAATATGTTTTTTTTAGGCAGCAGCCAAGAGGAGGTTTTGTTTTGAAAAGGTTTTTCTTTTTTATTTTATATACTAAATAATAAAACACGACAATGGTGTTGAATCAAAAATCCATGCTTAAGCGAATCCTCACCCCAGGTAAATGGGACTTTTATCGAATCATAAGGTGCCCAAAGAGTCCTACCTCGACTCATGATGCCTAAATGTAGCTGCTGACTTATTGAGAAATTCACATAATTTCTTGTCATTGTACACTATGCAAATGCCAACTATGAGAGACAGTTATTTGAAGAGAGACATCAATCGGAGCATTTAAACAATTGCTAAACAGGTCCTCAATACAAACACACGACTGAACTTTTTATCTTTAGCATTTTTTCAGTTTTTAATGGATCCCTCCTTATAGTCAGCGTCCCTTCCAGAACGCAGAGGGTGCATTACAAGATATTCATATTCATAAAATACCAATTTAGTGCTTGCAAATGGCCATGGGAGAGGCGGGAGTGGACTTGTAAAAATCCAGTGCGAGCAACTTTGGGGACAGGTGCAAAGAGGACTAATTAATAGCAATCAATACTCGGGCCAGGGCACGCACCGAGACGCTCTCAGGTCAGGCAATGAAAAGATAGCGGCTCCGAATTCATTTTCTCGCCGTGGCTCTCCCACAGGAAGGATCTGAAGTACACTCACACTTCCTTTAATGCCTGCGCTGGGGTGTAATTTATTTTTGCGTTTGCCAGCACATTTGGAAAAGTTCATTACCTCGCTCATGGCTTGTTAATTAGCCTTGTAAAGCCACCATTAGATCTCCTCGGGCCAGGACTGGGATGAGACTTTTTGTCCCACAACATTAACACACTGCGGGGGGGCTGTAAAACTGCACTATGCCCATTTAACAGCGACACCTCGGTGAAAATCCGAACGATAGACGGACCGTCACGGCAAATTAGGTCACGGGCTACGGCCTTCCATCCTATTTCCACTTCACGCCTCGAGCAGAGGTCAGGCTCACATTACCCAACATCTGTCCGAGCTAAACATCCACCGATGTCCCAAAGTCAGCTTGAGATATATATATATATATGTATATATATATATATATATATGTACGTGTGTGTGTATATATATATATATATATATATATATATATATATATATATATATATATCCACACACACTTTTAGGAATGTACAGTATATAGCTTTGGTGTTTGTTTTTACTGGACTTTGAATTCTTAAAAAATATATTTTTGTGTTTGTCAGCACTGGGCCTGTTCTTTGTTTTTATACGGACATACATGTAATATATATATATATATATATATATATATATATATATATTTAATTTTTTGTTTTTTGTAACAGCCGAATAAGCACCGCAGTTACATATGAATAATTATTTCTGAATGAATAGAAAATGGATGGGTGGATGGATGGAATTAGTCATCTTTGTTGTCGAGGACTTGGCGATATGGCTGAAAACTGTATAACGATATAAGTGTTTTTATCGGTCATACCAACAAATATCAATGACCTATCGAAAATAAGGATCATGAAAAAAACATATTAAATGTAAACATTTTTATGTAAAATTCTTATAATCCCATGAGCTATCAAAGATGAAAGGAGAGAAACTTTTAACACAACCGTAGAAAAAAATCAATGTAAACAACATTTTTAAATCACATTGAAGACTTGACCATAAACTCTTAGAATAAGGGTGCAAACATAAGGATAATGTAAGAAAGATTGAAAATGTAAACAGAAAAACCTGAGAAGTAATATGTTTTTCAGGTTTAGTTCTAGGAAGTTACCGCTGTGCTCAGTTGAGCGTGGTTGAGGTGGTCCACATTTGAAAAATTCCCCCAAAAAACTGTCATACTGTCGAGGGGGCTTTTCCTTTTTTATGCACAATTTCTTCGGTCTCTGCAGTGCATTTTGTTTCTTCTCTCACTCCATGGGGGAGACAACAAAATGGCCAAACCAAACTTTATAGTTGATACTATTACCTGATTGGCTGGTGTGTACTCCCACTGATCAGTGATCACTTCCTGTGCAGCTCAGTTACCAGAGCGCGAGGGCCTTTCTTTACGCAACCAACCTTGCTTCGCAACTTCCTGTTTTTTTCGACATTGAAGGAAAATAAAATTAAATACATAAATCAATAAAAACTTTTTATTGAATACCTTTTTTATTGATATTGATTACATATTGATATCGTTTTATCACCCCGCACTCATTAAAAATCTTAAACAGAAATTAACTTCAGATTGCTAAATTAGTGCCACATTCGAGTCGTCGACTAATCTATGAATAGTCTACTATCAATTAGGTCGTTAGTTACAACCACATTCAGAGTATGTTTACACCCAGGGTCACCAACGCGGTGCCCGCGGGCACTATGTCACCCGTAAGGACCAGATGAGTCGCCGCTGGCCTGTTCTAAAAATAGCTCAAAAAGCAGCACTTACCAGTGAGCTGCCTCTATTTTATAAATGTTATATATCTACTAGCAAGCAGGCCTCGCTTTGCTCGACATTTTTAATTCTAAGAGACAAAACTCAAATAGAATTGGAAAATACAAGAAAATATTTTAAAGACTTGATCGTCACTTGTTTAAATACATGTCTCTTATTTTTTTACTTTGCTTCTTATGACTTTCAGAAAGACAATTTTAGAGAAACAATACAACCTTAAAAATGATTTTAGGATTTTTAAACACATAAACCTTTTTACCTTTTAAATTCCTTCTTCTTCTTTCCTGACAATTTAAATCAATGTTCAAGTATTTTTTTTTTATTGTAAAAAATAATAAATACATTTTAATTTAATTCTTCATTTTAGCTTCTGTTTTTTCGATGAAGAATATTTGTGAAATATTTCTTTAAACTTATTATGATTAAAATAAAAATATTCTGGCGAATCTAGAAAATCTGTAGAATCAAATTTAATTCTTATTTCAAAGTATTTTAAATTTCTTTTCAAATTTTAGTTCTGGAAAATCTAGAAGAAATAAGGATTTGTCTTTGTTAGAAATATAGCTTGGTCCAGTTTGTTATATATTCTAACAAAGTGCAGATTGGATTTTAACCTATTTAAAACATGTCATCAAAAATATACATTTATTGTGAGAAATCATTAAGATGATCAGTGTTTCCACAAGGATAAATATCATTATTTATTAATAATAACATAGAGTTAAAGGTAAATTGAGCAAATTGGCTATTTCTGGCAATTTATTTAAGTGTGTATCAAACTGGTAGCCCTTCGCATTAATCAGTACCCAAAAAGTAGTTTTTGGTTTCAAAAAGGTTGGTGACCCCTGCTCTACACTAAGCCGGATAACCCCTTAAACAAATAATTATTTCACCTAAGCCCTGTTTTCGCCACACTAATTTACCGTTTGAGGTTCCCCTCCTTGGATATTTTTTTTTACACGGGTAAGTGCACTGTGTATTTCTTGAATCTCCGGCTCTTAGCTTTGTATGGACTCATTGATCGTTTACAAACCGAGTTCAGAGAGGAAGTGACATCTGAAAGACCGCACCCCACACAGGAAGTCACATCAGAAAGAATACACCACAGCCAGATTCATAACAACCCGTTCGGAAACTCGGCGCCCACCACTGGAAAGATGGAGGCGAGTCATCCAGACAAGCCCATGTTTCTCCTTCTTGTACATGTAGGGATGGGTGATATGGCCTTTTATTAATATCTCGATATTTTTAAGCCATGTCACGATACACGATATATATCTCGATATTTTGCCTTCGCCTTGAATAAACACTTGATACATATAATCAAAGCAGTATGATGAATCTATGTGTCTACATTAAAACATTCTTGTTCATACTCCATTAATATATGCTCATTTTAAACTTTCACGCAGAGAGGGAAACCACAATGAAGTCAATTTACCAAAACTGTATTTATTAAACAGTTATTAAGCAGTGGCACAAACATTCACATCATTTCAAAACAGAAACTGCAAGATTGTCAGAACATTTTTAAAACGAGCTATCAGTGCACTTTTGTGCATGATGTCACTAAAATGACATATCAAAAAACACTAAATTAAAGTGATCTTTTTGTACAGAACGCCACAACAATAGTTTAAAACAAATAAAGTTCACTTTTTTGCATGATGTCACACAAGATATTTCAATAAGTGTCAAATAAAAATTAGCTGCATAATAGGCGCCAGCGCCCCCCGCGACCCCGAAAGGGAATAAGCGGTAGAAAATGGATGGATGGATGGAATAGGAAATCAAAAAGTGTATGTCCTTTGCTATGTGGTAGGTTACTACGGACGTTATTACATTCTGTTGTTGACTATTTTTTTCAATGGATCTGGAAATGGTTGCTCCGGTTTTGTGGGTGTGGCACCAAACGGAGATGTTGACATGCAGTTTCAAGCACTCTTCATTCACTAGCGGGGGACTTTTCAAATGATGCTACAAATTAGCAGTAGGTGCTACTTTAATGCTTTTGCCACACACTTGTTCGACATATTCCCGCTTGAAGCCAAACCACCGCCCGACGTGGGATCCCGTGCTGTTTTTCTTAGGAATTAATTCTTCCTTCATTTGTTACCAGATTCGCACCTTCTTTCTCGTATTACCACTCGCAAATTTCCGCTAGCATCACAGCTAATGTTACCCATGCTGTTACCTCGCTGCTCTGCGAGGGCGTATACGGATGTGACGTATATGAGAAGATGTGCTTGCTGTCTGTGAGGAGAGAAAGGAAAGAGTGAAAAAAGGCTGCAGTGTCATACCCGCAGCTAAAAAGTAACCGCGTGAGAACTTATACTCGAATATCACGTTATAGTCATTTTCTATATCGCACAGAGACAAACCCGCGATATATCAATATATCGCCCAGCCCTATGTACATGTACAGGGTTTTTGGAAATCACACATCCATACCTTAAGAGAAGGAAACGAGCAATTGCAGCTATTTCAGATACAACACAACTCAGACGGCAACATAGCAATGTTTGGATAAGGCCTGGAAGAACGGCAGCCTGGTGGGATATGTTTGTCATCGAGTGTGTCAGAGGAACGGCAAGTGTCCAAATATCCTTGTTGGCTGTGATTCTACTTCGTGAAAAAGTTTCTCTATTCGTCGTAGGAGAGACAACGATAATGCAGGCTCCAGTGGACGAAGGGTACACTACGAAAAATAGCAAATGCATTTGGACTGGCAAAGCAGACGGTCAGTTATTGTCTGCCATCTATGTCAAGCGATTACTCGACGTTTAGTTTTGTACTCCATAACTATTGTGAAGCCATGAAGTGGTTGCGGCCGTCAAGTACTTTCAGCGTGTCGGCTGAAATTGGCGGCAATTTCAGCCTACAAGCACAGTGTCCTTTTGTTGGTTGTTGTAAAATGTTCTTTATCACATTGTTTACTTATACATGTCCATTAAAGATATGATTTATGTATGATGGCTCAGGTGTAGGGCAGCACGGTGGGACAAGGGTTAGTGTATGTGCCTCACAATACGAAGGTCCTGAGTAGTCCTGAGTTCAATTCCGGGCTCGGGATCTTTCTGTGTGGAGTTTGCATGTTCTCCCCGTGACTGTTTGGGTTCGGGTACTCCGGCTTCCTCCCACCTCCAAAGACATGCACCTGGGGATAGGTTGATTGGCAACACTAAATGGTCCCTAGTGTGTGAATGTGAGTGTGAATGTTGTCTCTCTATCTGTGTTGGCCCTGGGATAAGGTGGCGACTTGTCCAGGGTGTACCCCGCCTTCCGCCCGATTGTAGCTGAGATAGGTGCCAGCGCCCCCCACGACCCCGTAAGGGACAAGCGGTAGAAAATGGAAAATGGATGTAATGGCTCAGGTGGACAGTTGTTCGTTTGGTCAAGCTGGCCAGGGACATTTCCAGTTGATTTTGGGTGGATGGAAAAAAGTTTATATCCCTGCAGCATTTGTTAGTTTGTCTTTCGTTGTGATACAGTTTCTTAGAGCAATGTCCTCCTCGCCAGATACGAGAAGCTTTTCCATACTACTCAGTCTCCTAGTGGTTAAAGCAGTGGTCTCAAACATGCGGCCCGCGAGACGTTATTATGTGGCCCGCGAGACATTATTATGTGGCCCGCACCTTGATGTGCAATATACACTCCCGCCCCTCCCAACCCCGCACCCTATTGTAGCCCGAAAGAGTTAGGGCTGCATTGGATTCTGGGTATTTCTTCTGTTGTTTTTATGTTGTGTTACGGTGCAGATGTTCTCCCAAAATGTGTTTGTCAATCTTGTTTGGTGTGGGTTCACAGTGTGGCGCATATTTGTAACAGTTATAACGTTTTTTATACGGCCACCCTCAGTGTGACCTGTATGGCTGTTGATCAAGTATGTCTTGCAGTCACCTCCGTGGGTCTGCAGAAGCTTCATAATAAACGTGGCTGTGCTAGCATTCTGTTTGCATGGTGGAAAAGTGGACGAGACGGTAGGTTGTAGAGGACGCCAAAGGCAGCGCAATCAAGGGACGCCCTTGAAATGTTTGTCCAGGTGAAAATCGGGAGAATGATTGCCCCGGGAGATTGTCGGGAGGGGCACTGATATTCGGGGGTTTCCTGGAATGATCGCGAGAGTTGTCAAGTATGTTGCTTGGGCGGGAAAGCCGTTCAAAGAAGGTGAATTCATTAAAAAGTGCATGTTAGATTTTGTTAACAAGTCTTTTCTCGCGGCCCAGCCTCAACCAGTTTCTGCATCCAGTGGCCCCCAGGTAAATTGAGTTTGAGACCTCTGGGTTAGAGTGTCCACACTGAGATCGGTAAGATGTGAATTCAAACCCCAGCCGAGTCATATACCAAAGACTATAAAATTGGAACCCGTGACCTCCCTGCTTGGCACTCAGCATCATGGGTTGGAATTGGGGGTTAAATCACCAAAAATGATTCCTAGGGACGGCCAGCGCTGCTGCCCACTGCTCCCCTCACCTCTCAGGGGGTGAACAAGGGGATGGGTCAAATGCAGAGGACAAATTTCACCACACCTAGTGTGTGTGTGTGACAATCATTGGTACTTTAACTTAACTTAACTTAACATTGATAGTAACATTGTGTACCACTCAATGCAGCAGACGCTCTGTCGGCATAGTTTGGCTCTAAGCTCCACATATACAAACCCAAGTCATGCCGATCCTGACGCTTTTAGTTGCAATTCCTCATTCACCCCAAAATAGTCGGCTTTAAGCAGGGGTCACCAACGCGGTGCCCGCGGGCACTAGGTAGCCCGTAAGGACCAGATGAGTCGCCCGCTGGCCTGTTCTAAAAATAGCTCAAATAGCAGCACTTACCAGTGAGCTGCCTCTATTGTTAAATTGTATTTATTTACTAGCAAGCTGGTCTCGCTTTGCTCAACATTTTTAATTCTAAGAGAGACAAAACTCAAAACGAATTTGAAAATCCAAGGAAATATTTTAAAGACTTGGATTTCACTTGTTTAAATAAATTATTATTTTTTTTACTTTGCTTCTTATAACTTTCAGAAAGACAATTTTAGAGAAAAAAATACAACCTTAAAACTGATTTTAGGATTTTCAAACACATATATCTTTTTACCTTTTAAATTCCTTCCTCTTCTTTCCTGACAATTTAAATCAATGTTCAAGTAAAACATTTTTTATTGTAAAGAATAATACAACAATTTTTAATTTAATTCTAAATTTTAGCTTCTTTTTTTTCAACTTATTATGATTAAAATTCAAAAAAATATTTGTCTTTGTCAGAAATATAGCTTGGTCCAATTTTTTATGTATTCTAACAAAGTCCAGATTGGATTTTAACCTATTTAAAACATGTCATCAAAATTCTAAAATTAATTTTAATCAGGAAAAATTACTAATGATGTTCCATAAATCTTTTTTTTTATTTTTTCAAAAAGATTTGAATAAGCTAGTTTTACTCTTTTTTTTCGGTTGAATTTTAAAGAGTCGAAATATATTTATAAATATCATATTGTGAGAAATCATTAAGATTATCAGTGTTTCCACAAAGATAAATATCATTAATTATTAATAATAACATAGAGTTAAAGGTAAATTGTGTCACACCTGGACATGGATTATTTTTGCTTCTTCGATGCAGAGAGGATACGGCATGAGCCAGACGAGAGTGTAAGTACATGGTTGTTTATTTGACCACTAAATACAAAAATAAAACAAAGTAAGGGCGCTCACAAAGAGGTACAAAACTTGGCTACAAAAATACAAACAGGAAAACAAAACACCTGCTCGATGGCATGAAACACGATAAACTATAGACTTAAACTTGCACTGTGGCAGAACTATGAACAACTAAAACAAAAACACTTACTGTGACCTAAACAAGGGGCATGGATAGCAGGGTGTGTAGCAGGTAATCGTGAAGGCATGAAGGCAAGCACATGCAAAAATCCCAGACTGATGGACAGAAAGTAAAATCCTTAAAAAGTGGCAGTGGTAATGAGAAACAGGTGTGAAAGCTGAGGGACGGGGCGTGACTAGGATGGCAAGGTGAAAATCAATGGGTTGGCATGGAAACAAACAAAACCAGGAAATGCAAAACGTGAAGCAAGAGTCCAAAAACAAAACAAAACATGATCCAACATAAAACCAGATTAGCAGGCATGACAAATTGAGCAAATTGACGGTGGCAGAGGGGTTAGTGCGTCTGCCTCACAATACGAAGTTCCTGCAGTCCTGGGTTCAAATCCAGGCTCGGGATCTTTCTGTGTGGAGTTTGCATGTTCTCCCCGTGAATGCGTGGGTTCCCTCCGGGTACTCCGGCTTCCTCCCACTTCCAAAGACATGCACCTGGGGATAGGTTGATTGGCAACACTAAATTGGCCCTAGTGTGTGAATGTGAGTGTGAATGTTGTCTGTCTATCTGTGTTGGCCCTGCGATGAGGTGGCGACTTGTCCAGGGTGTACCCTGCCTTCCGCCCGATTGTAGCTGAGATAGGCGCCAGCGCCCCCCGCAACTCCGAAAGGGAATAAGCGGTAGAAAATGGATGGCTATTTCTGGCAATTTATTTAAGTGTGTATCAAACTGGTAGCCCTTCGCATTAATCAGTACCCAAGAAGTAGCTCTTGGTCTCAAAAAGGTTGGTGACCCCTGGCTTAAAATATGATTTATTTAGATCCTGTCATGATCTGCGGTCTAATGCTCCCAAACAATACTGCAAAGCAAGCCATGTAGAAAACCCCCAGGTTGACACCAGTGGCGGCATGCCTGGTAGCCTTATTGATTATGCAGGTGCTCACGTGTGTGGCCAGGCGGGTAAACGTGCATGTGTCTCATTTGAACTTTACAGAGACGGAACAGGATCCGATTTCCCCGCCGCAAAACGGTCGAGCCCGGGTGCTTTATTTTTGGAGCAGATGCATCTAATGGGGCCTGGCAGGTACAGGAGGCGTCACATCTGTCGAGGCCCAGGTGACGTCTCGCGCTCCCCCCGCCTGCCTTGCTCCATCCTCATCCCTTTAGACCCCCCCCCCCCCCCCACACACACACACACACACATTGCCCCCCTACAAGTCAAATGAGTCACACTGAAGATCAACAGTGCCATTCCCAATAAAGTCCTCTTCCTCCCGCTGCCACTTTCTATCAGTTCCGGCGACGGGGCTCTCGCTAGTAGCCATTTCATTCCGACGCAACAGCGCTGAATGGGGGATGAATAATGTAAAAGATGTAAAATAAGATGAATGATCTGTCTATACTGTAGCGCAGGGAGGATAAATTAGGAAAATTAAGCTTTCTGACTCTCCAGAATGGCTCAACGGAGTACAACTTTTCGGCGCTAAAGCTCTCGGAAAAAAAAGAAAGAACATATTTATTAATAAGATTTATATGGTTTTCTCTCCTCTAAAGCCCTGATCCATCATCATGCTTGTGATGGTTATTGTTGTTCTAACTAGAATTCACAGAAAAACTGAATAGACTATAAAAACAACATGTGCACAAACACAATTATTTTCTGGGATTGGACTTTTTTGTTGTTGGGAAATCTGGAGAGCCATTGCTGGTAATTATCCACACTGAGGAGCTGTATTCATTATTCCTGCTCAGACTAAATGCTTTTGTGTACTCTAATTGACTTGATTCATTAGTTCGTCAAAGTTTTACGTCCCCATGCCTTACAGTTTATTTATAGCAGGCGAGCACAGAGCTTGGATTGGTAAATCAAGTCCACATTTCAATGAGGCGTTTATCTGCGAAGCCTGGCGCTGATGATGCGCGGAGACCTTTGCAATGTGACGTCTGCTGCAAATGCCTCGCAGATAATGTGTCACGCTATTCTTTCTTATCGCATAGATAAGAACATGCAAAATTGTGTTTTTATTTTGCATTTCTCTTTTTATAATGAAGAGACCTTTTGATTTATCAGCACATTTAATTAGAATGGGCTTTCCATGAATTTACTGGATGGAAATAAAGCCAATTATCGAATCATTTTGAACTGTTTTATTAATTTAGACGCCAAAAAACATTACCCAATTTTTCGGAGTATAAGTCGCTCCGAAGTATAAGTCACACCTGCCGAAAATGCATAATAAAGAAGGAAAAAATATATTTAAGACGCACTTGAGATCATGTTTTGTTTTTGTCATTTTTGGTTATTTTTTTGGACACTTGTTTCCCACTTTTGCACTTCCTTGTTTCTCTTATCTCCATAGCAACTCATTAGTTTCCACTTTGTCTTCAAGTCATGCCCCTGTCCTCAGTTGTTACACCTTTGAATCATTATCATAGCTATTATTTAAGCCACAGTTACCAGGTAGTCAGCCTGGCAACTTCCATATACCTCAACTGTATTCATGAAATGCCATTGCTGTCCATTCATTCTGTCCATGCCAAGTAGGTTTTTGTTATTTATGCCACAGTGCAAGTTTTGTTTTATGTCTATAGTTTGTAGCCTTTATGCTAGTCTTTTTTTTTTCATTAGTCAAGTTTGTTCTCCGACCTTGTGCGCACCTTTTGTTTTACTTCCTTTGTTTGCCTTTTTGTAGTTTATTAGTGTATGATTAAAAATGTACTCACATTCACGTCTGGCTCGTGTCAATTTCCCTTTGCATCGGAGAAATAATCCACGTCCAAGTCCATGTTTGACAGCACTGGAGTATAAGTCACATTTTTGGGGTAAATTTATTTGATTAAACCCAACACCAAGAATAGACATTTGAAAGGCAATTTAAAATAAATAAAGAATAGTGAACAACAGGCTGAATAAGTGTACGTTATATGACGCATAAATAACCAACTGAGAAGGTGCCTGGTATGTTAATGTAACATATTATGGTAAGAGTCATTTGAAATAACTATAACATATAGAACATGCTATATGTTCACCAAACAATCTGTCACTCCTAATTGATAAATCCCATTATATCTTATACGTCTAATCTCTTACGTGAATGAGCTAAATAATATTATTTAATATTTTATGGTAATGTGTTAATAATTTCACACATCAGTCACTCCTGAATATAAGTTGCACCCCTGGCCAAACTATGAAAAAAACTGCGATTTATAGTCTACCATGAATTGAGGAAGGTGGACCCCGACTTAAAAAAGTTGAAAAACTTATTCAGGTGTTACCATTTAGTGGTCAATTGTACGGAATATGTACTGTACTGTGCAATATACTAATAAAAGTATCAATCAATCAATCCAAAAAATATGGTACATATAAATTATTTTTCATAATGAAAATCATATTGTGGTGATTCTCTAAACAAATAATAAAAGTCTTTAATAGTAAAACAACAAAAGAGAAAGGTAATTTGGAGCTAAACTTACCATGTTTAGGTTTAAATAAATATTGACTTATCCAGTTTGTACCCCGCCTTCTGCCCAAATGCAGCTGAGATAGGCTCCAGCACCCCCTGCAACCCCCAACGAGACAAGCGGTAGAGAATGGATGGATGGATATTAAAAGGGTACATTAATGTAAAGAAAAAAGCTCCTGAGTAGTCCTGAGTTCAATCCCGGGCTTGGGATCTTTCTGTGTGGAGTTTGCATGTTCTCCCCGTGACTGCGTGGGTTCCCTCCGAGTACTCCGGCTTCCTCCCACCTCCAAAGACATGCACCTGGGGATAGGTTGATTGGCAACACTAAATTAGCCTGAGTGTGTGAATGTGAGTGTGAATGTTATCTGTCTTATCTGTGTTGGCCTTGTGATGAGGTGGTGACTTGTCCAGGGTGTATCCCGCCTTCCGAATGCAGCTGAGATAGGCTGCAGCACCCTCTGCGACACCAAAAGGGACAAGGGGTAGAAAATGGATCAATTGATGGATACAGTGCAGAAGTAAAGGCTTGGGCACATTACTCCACACTCTTTGGAATTACTTACTGTAAATAAATACCATATTTCAATATTTACAATACCCATTTCAGTCCAAAATGGCATCTCACCAAAGTTTTCAAATACTATGAAAGCAAAAACAAAACAATTGTTGATAAATCAATATTTCGGGGAGGGGCTCCACCTAACCCTGTCACCCCGAGAGGGACAAGTGGTAGAAAATGGATGGATGAATGGTTGACAGGAAATAAAGAAACATCTAGAAATATACCAAAACAGTTATTTTCCAAATTAGCGGATACAACCTACACAGTGGAGAGCCGTCAGGGCCAGCAAGGCCTTCTCTGCTGCATATTCAATCAGAATTCAGCTAGCTTATGTTGCCATGCTGTACGAAATCTGCCCGGAGCCTTTAGAATCAACAATGAAGTGTTTGTGCACTGTAAGCAATCGGGTACATACAGTTGATAGACAGTTGCGATAGCCAAACCGATCACTAGTCGTTGTCAGTAAGGCCTTCAAGATGGCCTCACGATGAACGTGACGTTTACGCGTCCTGTGATTGGATACTTACCGGGACCGTTAGCGGATGAATTTGAGAACACAGATTTGATATACAGTTGCGATAGCCAATCAGATCACACAGTGTTTCCCACAGGTCAGGCATCTATTTGTGGTGGTGTGGTCGGGCGGCGTGGGGGGGGATGACCAAGAAAACGTGGAGTTGGAATATAGATACAACACTATGTACATATTTATATACATATTTATATAATATTTACATAATTATATAGTATGTACCCCGCCTTCCGCCTGATTGTAGCTGAGATAGGCGCCAGCCCCCCCCGTGACCCCAAAAGGGAATAAGCGGTAGAAAATGGATGGATGGATGTAACTACAAGCTCCTTTCACAGACAGAGTCCCATTGCTTTTATGAGCGGGCGAGTGAGTCAAAAGCCAAAACTAAAAAAAAAAAATATATATATATATGTATATATATATATATATATATGTTTAAATTTTTCATTTTATTTGTGGCGGCTGTAATTCTTTCGTGGCGGGCCGCCAAAAATAAATGAATATTTGGGAAACCCTGGATCACAAGTAGCATATCCAAGTATCCTGATGTTAACGAGACTGTGTTTGGATACTCACTTTAGTCACTCCAAAGTGAGTATCCAATCGCAAGTTTCAATTTAGCAGGAAGCGGGAAGTGATGCGCCGATGTGCCAGACCGGGATAGCACTTTTTGTTGGAGGCTCCCATTAAAAACAATGTGAATATGTGAGGAGCCATCAACATGTGACGTCATCGGCTGCGACTTCCGGTAGAGGCAGGGCTTTTCTGTTAGCGACCGAAAGTTGCGAACTTTATCGTGGATGTTCTCTACTAAATCCTTTCAGCAAAAATATGGCAATATCGCAAAATGATCAAGTATGACACATAGAATGGACTTGCTATCCCTGTTTAAATAAGAACATCTCATTTCAGTAAGCCTTTAAATATGGTGCAAAATGATTTGAGTGAAGTTGTCTGGACCGACAACTTATGCATACATTTTTAACAAATGTATATAAATGGATTTATTTTATCAAGTCCTGACTAGTTTACTCTATTCACTTTGCACCATTTGTACAGTGCACAATAACTTTTATTATAATGTATATCCCTTTTGTAACCAACGTGCACTGCAGTGGACATGTGTTTTTTGCTAAAATTCCAAAGTAAAAGAGCCTTATCATGCAAAACACACATGTCCTTTGTAATGGACAGTAACTCTCAGGTGGATGTGTACAATAATAGTATTTGTGCACTGTCATCATGGTGCAAAGTAAATTAAGTGAAGTTGCCCAGACCAGCAACTTAGCGCATACATTTTTTAACAAAAGAGGTCGATAAATACATTTATGTTACCCATTCCTCATGTTATGTTCAAAGGGAAGGAGGCGACAACCAGGACAGAACTGCGGTTCTTTCAAGGTTTATTTTAAACCTTTGATAAATATATGACATGTGTATGCTACTCTAAGTGAATGAGTGTGACTATGTGTAATATTAATAATGTAAATGTTACCCAGGGTTGTTGTCTGTGAGTGTTGGTTGTAATCTTTCGTCGAATCACGTGGGGCAAGACGAAGAGGCAGTTCGTGGACAGGCAATGGGTCGTGGGGAGAAGCGAGGCAGTGTAGTCTGGGTCCGAGCAGGGAGGTCGTGGATCGAGGAGGGCAGTCAGGAATCCGGTTGGATGTCGAAGGACAAGGCTTGATCACGGAAGGCAGGGGAGTCACTGTGAACACACAAAGAGACATGAACCAGGGATACACAGAGAGAGAGCAAAGCAAAGGTGAGGAAATCACGGGGAAGGGGATGCCAGACGTGAAGCTTACGGGAAGGTTAGCGCCGTTCTGGCAAAGGTTCCTTGGGTCTGCTGGTCTTTATGCCGCTCCCTTTCATCAAGTTCAGGTGTGTCGATTGTTGATTGACCACAGGCTTGTTGCTGCGCAGGCGTGCTGCCCTCAGCACGAGTGGGGACAAGTCTGAGTGCGCTGTCAAAGGAGGCGCATCTTGGCGCGCTGTCAGCAGAGGCGGCCGCAGCTCCAGCCGCCGAGGAAACGCGGGTTCGACTCCGTGTCATGACAGTACCTCCCCCCTTATGCGAGGCCCCCGACGAGCGCCGGGGAGCATCAGGATTGGCACGGTAGAAATCCTCCAGAAGAGAGGGGTCGGCAAGATAGGAGGCAGGCACCCAAGATCTGTCTTCCGGCCCATATCCATCCCAGTCCACCAGATAAACGAGCCCCCTACCTTGTCGACGGACCCTGAGTATTTCCTTGACCGTCCAAACCTGATCTCCATTCGGCAAGAACCTCGAGGGTGGAGGGGCAGGGGTAGCAGGGGACAGAGAACTCTCCGCTACCGGCTTAATCTGGGACACATGGACCACTGAGTGCCGCTTGACAGAGGGTGGAAGAGCCAATTTGACAGACACAGGATTTATGATGGACAAGATGGCAAAAGGACCAACGTAACGTGGCGCCAATTTTCTAGATGGTACCTGGAGGCTGAGGTCCTTTGTGAGTAGCATAACTTGTTGTCCTGGCTGATACGACGGTGCTGGAATGCGATGACGGTTGGCGTTGCGGCACATCTTCTCAGAGGCCCTCTTTAAGGCCGCACGAGCGGCTCTCCACACCCTCTGACACCGCCTAATATGAGCCCTAGTCGAGGGCACAGCGATTTCCAGTTCCTGTTGGGGAAACAAGGGGGGTTGATAACCCAACGAGCACTCAAATGGAGACATGCCGGTAGCGGAGCTCTTCAAGGAGTTATAGGAAAACTCCACCCAAGGCAAATATTTGCTCCAGGACGTAGGTTGATGACTGGCGACACAGCGTAGCATGGTCTCCAAGCTTTGGTTCGCCCTCTCAGCCTGCCCGTTGCTCTGGGGATGGTATCCCGATGTGAGGCTGACCGAGGCCCCGATTCCCTTGCAGAAGGCTCTCCATATTTGTGATGTAAACTGAGGGCCTCGGTCAGAGACGATCTCCACCGGGATACCATGTTGCTTGACGACGTGTTGTGTGAGAAGCTCAGACGTTTCTGAGGCAGAAGGTAACTTGCGGAGCGGAATGAAGTGGGCTGCTTTGGAAAAACGGTCAACAATAGTTAAGATGGTGGTGTTACCTCTAGACGCTGGAAATCCCGTGACGAAATCCAGAGCAATGTGTGACCAAGGACGGGCAGGAATGGAGAGAGGGTGAAGGAGACCAGCAGGAGGCCTGTGTGACGTCTTGCTACGGGCACAAGTAGAACAAGCAGCGATGAACTCACGAGTGTCTTTGGCCATGGATGGCCACCAAAAACGTCTTCGCAGCAGTGATAGGGTTCGTTGAAAACCTGGATGGCAAGAAAACAGGCTGGAATGCCCCCAATCCAGGATTCTGGGTCGTAGCTCCTGATGGACAAACAGCTTGTTGGGTGGTCCACCTCCTGGTCCTGGATTGGAACGCAGCGCAGATTTTACCAGGTCCTCCACCTTCCAGGTTACCATCCCCACGATACGAGTGGGAGGAAGGATGGGTTCCGCCTCTGACGGACAGGTGGACTCTCTTACAAATAACCGGGATAGAGCGTCAGCCTTAGTGTTCTTGGAACCTGGTCTGAAAGAGAGCACGTAATTGAAGCGGGAGAAAAATTGCTGCCACCTTGCCTGGCGATTGTTGATTCTTTTTGCAGCTCGGATGTGCAGAAGGTTGCTGTGGTCGGTCAGAATCTGGAACTGGTGTCTAGCTCCTTCCAGCCAGTGTCTCCATTCCACCAGGGCCTCGTGGACCACCAATAACTCTCTATTCCCAGCATCATAGTTCTGTTCGGCCTGAGTCAGACGTCTAGAGAAGAAGGCAACAGGGTGAATCAAATTGTCACTCTTGGATCTTTGAGAGAGAATAGCCCCAATCCCCGAGTCTGAGGCGTCCACCTCAACCAAGAAGGCAGTGTCCAAGTCGGGGTGAACTAGAATGGGGGCGGAAACAAAACGCTCCTTTAGTTCCTCAAAGGCCTTCCTAGCCAAAAGAGTCCACACGAAAGGCACGTTTGTAGACGTGAGAGCGTGGAGCGGTGCCGCAACCCTACTGAAGTTCTGGATGAATCGTCGGTAGAAGCTGGCAAAGCCGAGGAACCTCCGAAGTTCCGTCCTTGTGGTTGGTTGCGGCCACTTCACCACGGCCTCCACCTTCTTCGGGTCGGGTCTTATATGACCCCTTTCGACCACAAATCCCAGGAATTCAACCGAAGAGGAGTGGAAGCAGCATTTTTCTGCCTTAACAAATAGACAATTTTCCAAGAGGCGTTGCAGGACACGTCGGACATGTTGCTGGTGATCAGAGAGGTTACGGGAGAAAATCAGAATATCGTCAAGGTACACAACCACGAATTGATCCAGCATGTCACGGAGGATGTCGTTAACTAGTGTTTGAAAAACTGCAGGTGCGTTAGTAAGTCCAAAGGGCATTACCCGATACTCATAATGCCCCATATGGGTGTTGAAGGCAGTTTTCCACTCGTCTCCCTTTCTGATACGTACCAGGTGATAGGCGTTCCGAAGATCCAGTTTGGTGAATATGGTTGCAGGTGCCAAGGACTCAAAGGAAGAGTTGAGTAGCGGAAGAGGGTACTTGTTTTTGATGGTAATGTTGTTGAGGTGACGGTAATCAATGCAGGGCCGAAGTGACCCGTCCTTCTTGGCCACAAAAAAGAATCCCGCCGCCAGTGGAGACTTGGACGGGGTAATTATGCCCGTGGCAAGACCCTCCGAAATATACTTCCTCATGGCCTCCTTCTCTGGAAGAGACAAACTGTAAAGGCGACTAGACGGCAGGGTAGCGTTAGGGAGTAATTCAATGGCACAGTCATAGGGCCTATGAGGGGGTAGTCCCAGAGCACGTACCTTACTGAAGACCTCAGCTAGGTCGTGATAGCAAGCAGGAACCAGGGATAGATCAGCCTTGGGAGTCGGGGTAGTGGATTGGCGGACCGGTGGGGATGCCGACCCAAGACAGTTGGCCATGCATGGTGTGCCCCAAGCTAGGATTCTGCCGGAAGTCCAGGAAATATGGGGATTGTGGTGACGAAGCCAAGATCTTCCAAGCACAAGTGGGGCTACTGGAGCCTCCAGCACCCATAGGCTGATGGTCTCCTTATGGTTACCAGAAATGGTCATGGAAAGGGGCTCCGTGCGGTATTTGATGGGGCCCAATGGCCGTCCATCCAGGGCCTGTGCTGGCAGCGTCTTGTCCAGGAAGATCAAGGGAATGCCCATCTGCCGGGCGAACTTGTAGTCCAAAAGACTTTCGTCAGCTCCAGAGTCCACAAATGCCTGTACTTGAATGCTCCTCTTGTCCCAGGCCAGAATAGTGGGGAGCAGTATGTCTGGATTTTCTTCATTACGGGGGAATAAGGTATGGTTCACCTGGATAGTAGTGGTATTAGAGGAACGGTCTGGTTCCACTTCTGCCTTGAAGGTAGGCAGAGTTTGGCTCCTGGAGGCAGCTCTCTGGTCTCGCTCTGCTGCTCGCTCACAAAGTCTTAAGTCAAATTGGAGGGCCAGTTCAATGAGGTCTTTGCAGGAAAGAGGTCTGTCTCTCAGCAGACCATCTTTAATCTCTTCAGAGAGGCCGCGACGGAATGCGCTTTGGAGTGCCCTGTCCCCCCAACCGCTGTCCGCCGCCAGGGTCCGGAATTCCAGGGTATAGGCTGCCACGGAACGTGAGCCCTGTGAGATGGAGTGCAGACGTCCGGCCGCGTCTCCCCCATCCTTGGGGTGATCAAAAACAGCCTGAAATTCCACACGGAATGCAGAATAGTCGGAGTTGAGCCCCATGGTCCTGTCGACTGCGGCAGTAGCCCACTTGAGAGCCGGGCCGGAAAGCAAAGAAAATATAAATGCAATCTTGGCACCATCGGAGGAATAGCGGGAGGGCTGGTGACGAAAGATGAGGTCACATTGTACCAAAAACCCTCGACATAGTTCAAAGTCCCCCTCAAAGGGTCTAGGGCTGGCAATTCTGGGCTCTCGTTCCAGAATACTGTGTTCAGGTCTTCTGACTGGAGAAGCATGTGGGGGTTCCACAGGTCCTGGACTGGCCCCAGGGCACATGTTGTCCAGTCTGGAATGTAGTCGGGTAAAGTCTCTCTCTAATTTGTCCTCAAGGGCAGAAAAACGAACCTGATGTTCGCTAACCACGGAGCTAAGGATTGCCAGGTCGGAGGATCTGGATGTCCGGGGCTGGGGCTTACCGTTGTCACCTGGTTCCGACATGTTGTTGGCCAGAACGTACTGTTATGTTCAAAGGGAAGGAGGCGACAACCAGGACAGAACTGCGGTTCTTTCAAGGTTTATTTTAAACCTTTGATAAATATATGACATGTGTATGCTACTCTAAGTGAATGAGTGTGACTATGTGTAATATTAATAATGTAAATGTTACCCAGGGTTGTTGTCTGTGAGTGTTGGTTGTAATCTTTCGTCGAATCACGTGGGGCAAGACGAAGAGGCAGTTCGTGGACAGGCAATGGGTCGTGGGGAGGAGCGAGGCAGTGTAGTCTGGGTCCGAGCAGGGAGGTCGTGGATCGAGGAGGGCAGTCAGGAATCCGGTTGGATGTCGAAGGACAAGGCTTGATCACGGAAGGCAGGGGAGTCACTGTGAACACACAAAGAGACATGAACCAGGGATACACAGAGAGAGAGCAAAGCAAAGGTGAGGAAATCACGGGGAAGGGGATGCCAGACGTGAAGCTTACGGGAAGGTTAGCGCCGTTCTGGCAAAGGTTCCTTGGGTCTGCTGGTCTTTATGCCGCTCCCTTTCATCAAGTTCAGGTGTGTCGATTGTTGATTGACCACAGGCTTGTTGCTGCGCAGGCGTGCTGCCCTCAGCACGAGTGGGGACAAGTCTGAGTGCGCTGTCAAAGGAGGCGCATCTTGGCGCGCTGTCAGCAGAGGCGGCCGCAGCTCCAGCCGCCGAGGAAACGCGGGTTCGACTCCGTGTCATGACACCTCATTTCCAATAAGAGAGTGAGGAACAAATTAAGAGTAAGCCAGAATATAAAGTGTATCCCCCTGGTAACTAACTTCCACTGCAGTGGACTTGTGTTGTTGTTCTATTCCTTTTTGTCAGGGTTTTACCTTTCAAAGAAAAGTAGCCTTGTTATGCAAAACACTGCATTTGATGCCGGCTCTCAGGGATGTACTGTATGCAATAACCCTTCTTGTGTACAATGTAAAGTGAATGGAGAGAGGTTCTCTATACCAGTGGACCTCAACCTTTTTTCAGTGATGTACCCCCTGTGAAATTTTTTTTATTTTATTTCAAGTACCCCCTAATCAGAGCAAAGCATTTTTGGTGGAAAAAAGAGATGATGAAGTAAATTACAGCACTATGTCATCAGTCTCTGATTTATTAAATTGTATAACAGTGCAAAATATTGCTCATTTGTAGTGGTCTTTCTTGAACTATTTGGAAAAAAGGATATAAAAATAACTAAAAACTTGTTGAAAAATAAACAAGTGATTCAATTATAAATAAAGATTTCTACACATAGAAGTAATCATCAACTTAAAGTGCCATCTTTGGGGATTGTAATAGAGATCCATCTGGATTCATGAACTTAATTCTAAACATTTCTTTACAAAAAAAGAAATCTTTAACATCAATATTTATGGAACATGTCCACAAAAAATCTAGCTGTCAAGACTGAATATTGCATTGTTGTATTTTTTTTTTCAGTTTATGAACTTACATTCATATTTTGTTGAAGTATCATTCAATTAATATATTTATAAAGGATTTTTGAATTGTTACTATTTTTGGAATTAAAAAAAAAAAATCTCACGTAACCCTTGGCATACCTTCAAGTACCCCCAGGAGTATGCGTACCCCCATTTGAGAACCACTGCTCTAGACAAGTGGGTCTCAACCTTTTTTCAGTGATGTACCCCCTGTGAACATTTTTTTTAAATTCAGGTACCCCCTACTCAGAGCAAAGCATTTTTGGTTGAAAAAAAGGATTAAAAAGGTGTAAAATACAGATAGTATGTCATCAGTTTCTGATTTATTGCAAAATATTGCTCATTTATAGTGGTCTTTCTTGAACTATTCGGGAAAAAAAGATATAAAAATAACGAAAAACTTGTTGAAAAAAAAAAAAAGATTGGGGGTAGTTGAATAAAATACCTTTCTGATTTATTAAATTGTTTAACAGTGCAAAATGTTGCTCATTTGTAGTGGTCTTTCCTGAACTATTTGGAAAGAAAGATATAAAAACAACTAAAAACTTGTTGAAAAATAAACAAGTGATTCAATTATAAATAAAGATTCCTACACATTGAAGAAATTCTAATGATTTCTTCACAAAAAAATAAATCTTTAACATCAATATTTATGGAACATGTCCACAAAAAATTTAGTTGTCAACACTGAATATCACATTATTGCATTTCTTTTCACAGTTTATCAACCTAAATTCATATTTTGTTGAAGTATTATTCAATAAATATATTTATAAAGGATTTTTGAATTGTTGCTATGTTTACAATATTTAAAAAAAATATCACCTTCAAGTACCCCCATTTGAGTGTCCTTTTTTTTCTTTTTTTTTTTTCTTCTTTGTCATAAAAAGGGACGTTTTTGTCATGAAAAAGGGAGTTTTTTGTGGTTGGTGCACTATTTGTAAGTGTATATTGTGTTTTTTATGTTGATTCAATAAATTTATTTATTTTCTATTTATTTTTTTTTATATAAAAAAATTCTTCTGCGGCCCGGTACCAATCGGGCCACGGCCCGGTGGTTGGGGACCACTGCTCTAGACCACCTGGATTACTGTCTAAAGAGAATGCCAAATATATCAAAAGTGAGCAAGATTATAAAGTATATCCCTCTTTAGAACCAATGTCCACTGCAGGTCACATATGGTTTTCTTTTGTCGGTTACGCATATTGTAAAAAAGAAGCCTTTTTGTGTAAAACACAAATGTCCAACGCATACAACTACAACTATTATGGAGCAAAGTGAATGGAGGGATGTGCCCCAGACCGACAACTTAGGCCATATCAACACGAACATGGAGAGTTTCAAAAACACATATTTGGGGTTACACGAACGCATACACCTGCTGTCATGCACTTTTTGTCCAATCAGAAGCCTGAAAAAAGCTGCAATATCTGACTAGGTGGCATTACACCTCCTAGTATGTTTATTGTGATTGACTTTAGATGTACAATGACATGTACATTATCTTTAAAACCAGCCTGCCCATACACAGATAATCCTGGGAACATAATTAAAGAGCGAATGCACGCCTGTGCTGCTGAA
Source organism: Nerophis ophidion (assembly GCF_033978795.1). Taxonomy (NCBI): domain Eukaryota; kingdom Metazoa; phylum Chordata; class Actinopteri; order Syngnathiformes; family Syngnathidae; genus Nerophis; species Nerophis ophidion. Next base: position 12,285,844 of record NC_084612.1, on the reverse strand, counting down.
ACCCAACACTCATAGAATTATAACGTGGTGATGTCCTACATGTGCAGTGAAGTATACATTATTTCTAAAATCAGTACGCACTACTCAGCCAAGGGAACTTTTTTGCATGTTTAAGGGAATTATAAACAGAGGTGGGTAGTAACGCGCTACATTTACTCCGTTACATCTACTTGAGTAACTTTTGGGATAAATTGTACTTCTAAGAGTAGTTTTTAATGCAACATACTTTTACTTTTACTTGAGTATATTTATAGAGAAGAAACGCTACTTTTACTCCGTTCCATTTATCTACATTCAGCTCGCTACTCGCTACTTTTTTTTTATCGATCTATTAATGTTTGTTTTGGTTTTTCAACGTAGGATCTACGCATGCCTGCAGTTCACCAATCACATGCAGTCACGGGTGACGTTGGACCAATCAGACAGAGCCAGGCGGTCACATGACCGTCACACGTAAAACTGACTTAAGCAAGTTGAACAACTTATTGGGGTGTTACCATTCAGTGGTCAATTGTATGAAATACTTACTGTACTGTGCAATCTACTAATAAAAATTTCAATCAATCAATCAAAAGTGCAAAGGAAAAAAGACACTTTTTATTTCAACCGTACTTCCCGTCAAAAGCCTAAAGACTGATCGCACAGTTCCTGTCTTCACAATAAAAGTGCCGCTCCATCGCGCCTGCGCTAACAAAATAAGAGTCTCCGAAAGCCAGCGCAAACACGCGAGCAAACTACGGAGTTTGCCGCCAATGTATTTCTTGTAAAGTGTATAAAAACAAATATGGAAGCTGGACAAATAAGATGCTAAAAACCAACGACTTTCATGTGGTATTAGACAGAAAAGAGGAACTTTTTTTCTCCTCCATTTGAAAACGTGGACGTTAATTCCCATCAATGCAAGTCATCAGAATCAGGTAATACACCAACTTATATTCTTGTCTTCATGAAAGATGGGAATCTATATGTTAAACATGCATGTATATTCATTAAAACACCTTTACCATGTCAAGAAAAACGGCAAAATAGATAAATATAAATTACGTACTATATGTAAATGTGTGTATGTATGTATATATATATATATATATATATATATATATATATATATATATATATATATATATACATATATATATAACGTTGAAAAACTTATTGGGGTGTTGAAAAACTTATTGGGGTTTTGGGGTGTTACCATTTAGTGGTCAATTGTACGGAATATGTACTGTACTGTGCAATCTACTAATACAAGTTTTAATCATTCAATCAATCATTGAATGCCTACTGAGCCTCGTTGCTGTTAAGTTATGTGGCTCAATGTGCCTTATTTTTTATTTATTTTAATGTACTAATTTTTAATATATATTATTGTTTCAGCTGCTTAAGAGATACTCCTGGCTCTGAATTTGCTCGTTGCTATTTTTATGTTTTATTTGTTGCCGTAATCATTAAACAAACAGGTTACTCAGTGCTTGAGTAGTTTTTTCACAACATACTTTTTACTTTTACTCAAGTAAATATTTGAGTGACTACTCCTTACTTTAACTTGAGTACTACTTCTCTAAAGTAACAGTACTCTTACTTGAGTACAATTTCTGGCTACTCTACCCACCTCTGATTATAAAGCATTTAAGTCCTGTGTGATGTGTAATGAAGTATATATTGTCTTTAACACCAAGGAGGATGCTAGATTATGTTTTTTATATATTTTTTGATTTGCTTGGTCGCTCTTTACGCGCAAGCACCTCCATCTACAAAAATGGAAGCAAGACACATAAGTTAACTTCATGATTTGTCGTTAAACAAGGACTATAAACAATAGATAATGTCGCACCTTTCTTCTTACACGGAGCAAAAAGTTTGTCGAAGTTGTCTCATCAGATGGAGGTTCCACAACGATCGTATCCAAAACAGCCCATCTTGATGTGTCTTTTTTATTAATGTTATAACAGTGCAATATTTTGCACTGTTATACAATTTAATAAATCAGAAACTGATGGCATAGTGCTGTATTTTACTTCTGTATCTCTTTTTTTAAACAAAAAAGCTTTGCTCTGATTAAGGGGTACTTGAATTAAAAAAATGTTCACAGGGGGTACATCACTAAAAAAAGATTGAAAACCACTGCCTTAGTGGATACTAACTAACAGATATTAAAAAAAATATATTTATTTTAACCATCAATCACCTCCACCAGTCCGGAATATAAAGTTTATCCCCCTGGTAACTAATTTATCTTCTCAGAGTTACAAATAAAAAAAAAAAAGAGTAGCCCTGTTGTGGCTTTCACGGGACTATAAAATATTAGATAAGGTTCTTTACATCGTCAAGTTAGCGCAGGTTTAGTGCCATCAACAAAATAAAAGTCACTGCTTTGTATATGCTGACACTAATATTCCACTTTTTCGGTATCTGTCCACCCGAGTTGAACAGTTTCACCTTTTTTGATAGCTCACTGGCGTAGGCTCAAGACAGCCGATTTGTGCTAAGACCTAAAGACTGGGTTGGGGGGGGTCTAGTTGGCTCTGAAGAATGGTGCCATCAGCTCTTGTTCTCCATCTCTTCCAATCCAGAAGACAGGAAGCTGTTTGTGGGGATGCTGGGCAAGCAGCAGAGCGAGGACGACGTCCGGCGGCTCTTCGAGACCTTCGGCCAGATCGAGGAGTGCACCGTCCTGCGGGGTCCTGACGGGGCCAGTAAGGGTCAGAGCCCAACACACCAAACCCGCTAGCTCCCGCCTCCCTAGTCCCTTGTCATTCCGCTCGGTCGTCCTCGCCTCCAGGCTTGCATTTGCTTCTTGGCTCACTGTCACTGTGCTCCACCAACACCTCCTCCTTTATCCCTTGCTACACCATTTCCACTTCCTATAAAGAACCCCATCAGCGCGGTAGCGTGACAAAGCCATCGTGCAAACACCTCGTCTTTTTTTGCTTGCCTCCATCCCCCACCTGTTATCAGAAACACGTTTGTTTGCCACGGCGCCGTCATCCCTCCCAAGGGGAACATTACGCCGTACTGTAAATAAAGCAACCTGGCGTGGCGTTTAGCTGCAGTCACTCACAATACAGCAGGAAACACGGTCTTCGGCTTATGTGCTTGATAGTCAGCAGGACAAAAGGAGAGGCGTAAGTGCCGAAGCTGTAAAAATAGATGTGGTAATCTTTAGGCACCTCACGCTTCGATTCAGAATCGATTCTCAATTATTATTTGGTATATGAATTATAATAAAGCTTTTCAAAACAGGTAACAAATGCTCTGCTTGGTTGCTGATGTACAATTTATACACCCAGTGTTGGCCAAAGAAACACATTTTTAAAAATATAACTTTTAGATTATATTCACAAAAATCCATCCATCCATCCATTTGCTAACGCTTATTCCCTTTCGGGGTCGCGGGGGGCGCTGGCGCCTATATCAGCTACAATCGGGCGGAAGGCGGGGTACACCCTGGACAAGTCGCCACCTCATCGCAGGGCCAACACAGATAGACAGACAACATTTACACTCACATTCACACACTAGGGCCAATTTAGTGTTGCCAATCAACCTATCCCCAGGTGCATGTCTTTGGAAGTGGGAGGAAGCCGGAGTACCCGGAGGGAACCCACGCATTCACGGGGAGAACATGCAAACTCCACACAGAAAGATATTCACAAAAATCACAGAATGTTAATCCATCTAATAACATTAAATAGAATGAATTCAAACAACTGGACACAGCAGAGGCACTGCAAAAATATGCTATGCTGATGACATAGATCAAAAATTAAGAATAATTACGTTGAATTCCAGTGTGTATCTTCAACTTTAGCTACAGGATGTATCTTCCTTGGGGTTCTTAGATTTCTGGGCTGTATTTACACTGCATAGTTCAGGTAATCCAGATCCATTGTTCTGAAAACATTTGAAGCGAACTTGCGTGAGGTGATGTAAAAGTGTTCAACTAATTTACGTGTAATTAAAAAAAAAACATTTGAAAGCATTTACAAATTAAAATGGAAGAAAAATGTATTTACACACTCAAATAACAATGATATGGATCCTTTGAAGCCAGAACAATATTTAATGTTTCTTTTGCCAAGAAAGTACATTGTGTGTCTAACTATTTTAGGCATTAAAAAAATAAAAATAAAATTAAAAAAAGCTATTTTTTCTGCAACCTTCAAACACAGGGGATGGAGAGAAAACACAGATGCTATTGCTAGCAATGCAGAACGTATCAAACATATAAAATACACTACAGTAACGTTACAATCTCAGGGCATTCGAGTGATCGCAACTGGACTGTTTGGTTTGGTCTCATTCAAGTAGGTTTAATTAGTTCATGCTCATAGAGTTAGATTGGTCAGATCTAGTCTTGGACTTCGATTGGTCGGATCTAGTCTTAGACTTTGATTGGTCAGATCTAGTCTTAGACTTCGATTGGTCAGATCTAGTCTTAAACTTCGATTGGTCGGATTTAGTCTTAGACTTTGATTGGTCAGATCTACTCTTAGACTTCGATTGGTCAGATCTAGACTTGGACTTTGATTGGTCAGATCTAGACTTGGACTTCGATTGGTCAGGTCTAGTCTTAGACTTCGATTGGTCAGGTCTAGTCTTAGACTTTGATTGGTCGGATCAAGTCTGACCTTACAATATATCAATCTTTAACAATACATTGTGTATGGCTGATTTAGTGCATCAAAAACAAATTTAGAAGTGCTAATAACGGATTATATAGAAGTGTATATCATTGTTTAAATCCAGTTTGAAACAAAGTTGAGGGTGGTGAAAATGCTCCTACTTTACCAGTCGGAAATCAAACCAAGAGGGGCATTCCAGTTGAAATTCCGACTAGAGATGTGGAAATTCCGACTTTCCAGTACGAATGGAACACACCGTAAGTGTGTGAGTAAGCCAACAACTACAGTCAAAGTGGGATTCTTTGTTTGGGGACTTGTTTCTGCTGAATGATACACGGGGAAAGGAGGACTAGTTTGTTGTGTGGCTGCTGTACGAAAAGTGGATATCGAGGTACAACCAAATAGTTTAAAGTCTATATGAGAAGAATAAGAGGTCAGCTGAGGTTCGTATCCACACAAACCTTAGCTATAATACATTATTCTGCTTAATATGACCCGGTCATGTAAACAGGGGTTCAGAACATTCAGAATAGAGATTCACTATCTCATTAAAATGTTCCCAAGTTACTCAAATGCCAGCCCTACTTGGTACCCTTGTCATCCTCGACTCAATTGAAATGCTTGCAAGAAAATGGACGTCACATTCAAATTCACCACACATGCCTGAATGGTTGTGGAAGTCGGTGAAACTCGAGCACAGGGGGGTCCGCGGATATGTACGGGCATCCCGTCTCTCTGTGAGCGGTGACTTCTTCATCCTAACGAGGTTGTATGTGTGTGCGTGTGTGTCGGCAAGGGAATGGGAGATAATGCATGCGTCCTCTGATTAAATCAATGAGAAAAGGCTCGCTGTATCGAACCACCGGCCTTTCTGTGTCCACATCGCTTACTCTGGTTGTTAATCCCGGCTCTATTTCTTTGTGTCGCCCACTACATTCTTTTTCTTGCTTCCACACTATTTCAGCCTCCCCACCCTCCCGCGTTTCCCTTTCTTCCTGTCTGCTCAGACGCCTGGGGCTGATTGACAGCATATAAAATGAAATGGGGCTGGTGTTGCTGTGTCAGACAGGAGCTATACTTTTCTCCCTCATTCACACGTTCACTCCTTTTCACCCTCCTTGCGCCTCCCTCTCTCTCTCCATCTGCCATATGCTCCCTTTACTGGCAAGTGGAATGCCCCTAATGCCATGCAAATTTCCGGAACAGTACAGTAGTATTCAAAAGTTTGGACCCACAGTCTCGTTCGATTGCATGAGCACAGGTGGTAGTGTCCTGGTTGCTTGGTACACTATGGCCAAAGTGCAATGTCAGCAAATATTTATTATTGGAGAAAACTCAACTCTTTGTTCACATTTGTTCCTAGTATGCAGTTAGTTTCAACACACTATATTGCCAAAAGTATTTGGCCACCTATCTTAACGCACATATGAACTTGAAGTGCCGTCCCATTCCTAACCCATAGGGTTCAAAATGATGTCGGTCCACTTTTTGCAAATTATTACAGCCTCAACTATTTTGGCCGAGAAGGCCTGGCTCTCAGTCTCCGTTCTAATTCATCCCAAAGGTGTTCTATCAGGTTCAGGTCAGGACTCTGTGCAGGCCAGTCAAGTTCATTCACACCATACTCTGTCATCCATGTCTTTATGGACCTTTATGGTTCTATATGTCATGTTTGAAGAGGAAGGGGCCCGTTCCAAACTGTTCGCACAAGGTTGGGAGCATGGAATCGTCCAAAATGTGTTGGTATCCTGGAGCATTCAAAGTTCCTTTCAATAGAACTAAGGGGCCAAGCCCAACGCCTAAAAAACAACCCCACATCATAATTCCTCCTCCACCAAATTTCACACTCGGCACAATGCAGTCCGAAATGTACCGTTCTCATGGCACCCTGCAAACCCAGACTCGTCCATCAGATTGCCGGATGGAAAAGCATGATTCATCACTCCAAAGAACGTGACTCCACTGCTCTAGAGTCCAGTGGAGACATGCTTTACACCAGGGGTCACCAACCTTTTTGAAACCAAGGGCTACTTCTTGGGTACTGATTAATGCGAAGGGCTACCAGTTTGATACACACTTAAATAAATTGCCAGAAATAGCCAATTTGCTCAATTTACCTTTAATAAATGAATATATATCTAAATATATATATATATAAAAATTTGTATTTTTGTCTGTCATTTCGTAGTACATTTTTTTTCCTTTTACGAAAGGTTTTTTATAGAGAATAACTGATGAAAAAAACCCACTTAATTGAACTATTTAAAAGAGGGAAAAACACGAAAAAAAAATGAAAATTAAATTTTGAAACAGTTTATCTTCAATTTCGACTCTTTAAAATTCAAAATTCAACTGAAAAAAAATGAAGAGAAAAACTAGCTAATTCGAATATTTTTGAAAAAAAAATAAAAAATTATGGAACATCATTAGTAAATTTTCCTGATTAAGATTAATTTTAGAATTTTGATGGCATGTTTTAAAACGGTTAAAATCCAATCTGCACTTTGGACCAAGCTATATTTCTAACAAAGACAAATCATTATTTCTTCTAGATTTTCCAGAACAAATATTTTAAAATAAATTCAAAAGACTTTGAAATGAGATTTAAATATGATTCCACATATTTTCTAGATTTGCCAGAATAATTTATTTGAATTTTAATCAAAATAAGTTTGAAGAAATATTTCACAAATATTCTTCGTCGAACAAACAGACGCTAAAATGAAGAATTAAATTAAAATGTATTTATTATTCTTTACAATGAAAAAAAAAAAATACTTGAACATTGACTTAAATTGTTTTGAAATAAGAGGAAGGAATTTAAAAGGTAAAAAGGTATATGTGTTTGGAATCCTAAAATCATTTTTAAGGCTGTATTTTTTCTCTAAAATTGTCCTTCTGAAAGTTATAAGAAGCAAAGTAAAACAATAAATGAATTTATATAAACAAGTGAATACCAAGTCTTTAAAATATTTTCTTGGATTTTCAAATTATGTTTGAGTTTTGTCTCTCTTAGAATTAAAAATGTCAAGCATAGCGAGACCACCTTGCTAGTAAATAAATTGAATTTAAAAAATAGAGGCAGCTCACTGGTAAGTGCTGCTATCTGAGCTATTTTTAGAGCAGGCCAGCGGGCTACTCATCTGGTCCTTGCGGGCTACCTGGTGCCCGCAGGCACCGCGTTGGTGACCCCTGCTTTACACCAATGCATCTGACACTTTCTTTGGACTAAGGCTTAGATGCAGCTGCTTGCCCAAGGAAACCCATTCCATGAAGCTCTCTGCGTACTGTACGTGGGCTAATTGGAAGGTCACATGAAGTTTGGAGCTGTGTAGCAACTGCAGCATCCACTGTCCCCTCTCTGTCACTTTACGTGGCCTACCATTTTGTGGCTGAGTTGATGTTGTTCCAAAACTCTTCAATTTTCTTATAATAACAGTTGTACAACTGTTAGGGATGTTAAAAAGAACCACCATAAAAAGTAAAAAAACCTGTGACTTTTACTCTGATTTTATTCCTTATTTTTCCACGCTTCATCAAAGGATATTTTTGCACTTGTATGACAGAATATTTAGGCCCGCCAAAAAAAGGGGGCCACCGGGGACTGCGGGGTATGTTTTATGACCGGAAGTGAGGGGGGGTTTATGACCCCCAGGAAGAAGGCGTGGCCTCCATGGACCCACTAGTTAAGGGGGTCTAGCGGAGGATTTATTTAGGACCCCAAAAGTGGGCATGACCTACCTCTCTGCCTGGCACTCAGCATCAAGGGTTGGAATTGGGGGTTAAATCACCAAAAATGATTCCCGGGCGCGGCCACTGCTGCTGCTCACTGCTCCCCTTGCCGCCCATGGGGTGAACAAGGGGGTGGGTCAAATGCAGAGGACACATTTCACCACACCTAGTGTGTGTGTGTGACAATCATTGGTACTTTAACTTTAACTAAACCGGAAACAGGAATTATACATCATATATGGCTGCCATTTTAATTTTGTAGTTTATTGCAAGCTGTCCACCATTTCTGATTGTAGTACTTAATCATTTATGACCCCTGCAGGCTGACAAGAGTATTACAGCTTGTAATTTTGGCACGTAATAGAGCCATCTGGTGTGGAGTCCAGAATTGTATCCATCCATCCATTTTCTACCGCTTGTCCCTTTTGGTGTCGCGGGGGATGCTGGAGCCTATCTAAGCTGCATTTGGGCGGAAGGCGGGGTACACCCTGGACAAGTCGCCACCTCATCACAGGGCCAACACAGATAGACAGACAACATTCACACTCACATTCACACACCGGGGACCATATTGTGTTGCCAATCAACCTATCCCCAGGTGCATGTCTTTGGAGGTGGGAGGAAGCCGGAGTACTCGGAGGGAACCCACACAGTCACGGGGAGAACATGCAAACTCCAGAACTTTAAAAATTATGGATGTTAGTGTTTCTCTTAGGAGACTGTCCAGATGCATGCCTGTTTAGACCATGCCCACTTCCGGAGTCATAAACCAATCCCCTGCTAGCCCCCCTAAATTAGTGGATTCATGGAGGCCACGCCCACTTCCTGTGAGTCCTAAAAAAAAACCTCGCTGCCGGTTCTTAAACAATCCCCGCAGCCCTAAATCTTCTTCTTATGGCATTTGAAAACAGTATAATCCATCCATCCATTTTCTTCCGCCTATCCAAGGTCGGGTCGCGGGGGGAGCAGCCTAAGCAGGGAAACCCAGACTTCCCTCTCCCCAGCCACTTCGTCCAGCTCTTCCCGGGGGATCCCGAGGCGTTCCCAGGCCAGCCGGGAGACATAGTCTTCCCAACGTGTCCTGGGTCTTCCCCGTGGCATCCTACCAGTCGGACATGCCCGTAACACCTCCCTAGGGAGGCATTCGGGTGGCATCCTGACCAGATGCCCGAACCACCTCATCTGGCTCCTCTTGATGTGGAGGAGCAACGGCTTTACTTTGAGCTCCCCCGGATGACAGAACTTCTGAACCTATTTCTAAGGGAGAGCCCCACCCCCCGACGAAGGAAACTCATTTTGGCAGCTTGTACCCGTGATCTTGTCCTATCTGTTATAACCCAAAGCTTGTGACCATAGGTGAGGATGGGAACGTAGATCGACCGGTAAACTGAGAGCTTTGCCTTCCGGCTCAGCTCCTTCTTCACCACAACGGATCGATACAGCGTCTGCATTACTGAAGACGCCGCACCGATCCGCCTGTCGATCTCACGATCCACTCCGAGATACTTGAACTCTTCCACTTGGGGCAGGGTCTCCTCCCCAACCCGGAGATGGCACTCCACCCTTTTCCGGGCGAGAACCATGGACTTAGGACAGTATAATGTTACTCAAAAACACAGCATGTACAGTTAGGTTTTTTTTAAAATAAAAATACATTATTTTTATAAATATTGCATTCAAACACAAAAGTACACCTATGACTACTTTTTAAGGGAATTTGAGCTTCCTTTGCAGTTTTGCAGACCAATAAAGACCTTCTTGACCGCACTTAAATGTAGAATATATTTGTATTATTCATATATTATATATATGATATATACCTGCGATGAGGTGGCGACTTGTCCAGGGTGTACGACGCCTTCCGCCCGATTGTAGCTGAGATAGGCACCAGCGCCCCCCCGCGACCTCAAAAGGAATACGCGGTTGAAAATGGATGGATATATGATATATATTGTATTATTTACTATTATTATTGTTTATTGTGAGCGAACTGTGGTGCTGAATTTCCCCCAGGGATCAATAAAGTACTTTCTATTCTATTTTATTCTATCTAAAATACAAACTTCGAGACAAAAAGGTCAACAGGTGTCATGTCACTCACTGCACTTACCAGCAAGTGGCTTCTGGATAAACCGGTAATTTAAAAGAGGCCAGCCACGAAATTAACTGCACTATCAGCTCCACGATGCAGCCCCTACACTTGCCGTGTTGATGTAAAATGCATGCCGCTCTTGCTCGCTTTTCAGCGCCCTTCTTCACCCAATAGAAAGGCCAAGAAGTTTAACATGGCCTCTCGCTTTTCAAAACTCCTTTGCTGCCGGAATTGAATAGAGCCCTCCGAGTTGTCAGGAATAATAGAGAGATGGCTTTTAGCTCTATAATTAAGTTGTGTTATAAATGTCACCCATCCAGCAAGATGGAATTCATGCATACATATTACCACCCGGGGAATTCAAAAGGCAGCGCGAGATCCCCACTTCACTTGAAAGCAATACAATCCCTCTTCTCTCCTCTTTCGCCCCGGCTCATACGGAGCCGTCAAATTCAGAAAAAAAATTCCTACTATAATTTATGAGGTTGTGGCACTTCCATTTAATTGGAGATGTTTTTGCACCGGGTCACCCTTTCTTCTTGGGGTGCAGCATAGCTCAAAATAAGTCAAAGTGAGTGTGTGTTTACATGATTTTGACAATGATGGTGTAGCGGAACCTCCGGGAGCCAAACACAATACAATCCTTGACCCTGTTTATTTCTCAGAGGAAATCATGCAAAGTGGAATTAATCCGTGCTAACTAACTGCACATGAAATGTATTAAGTAATACTGCGTCTGTCGACATTTAGGCTGTAAATAAATTATAAATGAGGTGGGGCTGGGCGATATTGGCTTTTATTAATATCGCAATTTTTTTATGCCATATTGCGATGTACGATATATATTACGATATTTTGCCTTGGCCTTGAATGAACACTTGATGCATATAATCACAGCAGTATGATGATTCTATGTGTCTACATTAAAACATTCTCTTTCATACTGCATTAATATATGCTACTTTTAAACTTTCATGCAGAGAGGGAAATCACAACTAAGTCAATTGACCAAAACTGTATTTATTAAATACTCTTCATTCTCTCGCAGGTGACTTTTTAAATGAAAGAACAAATTAGAAGTGCTGCTACCTTTTTGTGGCAACATAGCTTATGAGATGTGATGCGAGCGTAAGCCACTGTGACACTATTGTTCATTTTTATTTTATTTATTATAAATGTCTAATGATAATGTCAATGAGGGATTTTTAATCACTGCTATGTTGAAATTCTTACTGGTATTGATACTGTTGTTGATAATATTCTATTTTGTTTCACTACTTTTGGATTGTTCTGTGTCGTGTTTGTGCGCCCTCTCACTTGCTCTGTTTATTGTTGCTGTTCTGTGTGTTGCTGGGTCGGGTTTGGTTTTGGAATTGGATTGTATTGTTATGGTATTGCTGTGTACTGTTCTGTTGGATTACGGAAAAAAACAAAAAACAAAACACTACTTATAACCAATGTATGAGCTTGTAACTACTTGGTATTGGATCGATACCCTAACTTATAATATCACCCAAAACGTATGTAAAGTATCCGAACAACAGAAGTCACAGAAGACAATAGTAGATAGAACATGTTAAAACAGTAAGTAAGCAGATATTTACAGTAAATAAACAGATTAACAATTCAGCCACTTTCGCGTGTCCCTCATATTTTTGACAAAACAATACAATCAGAAATGATGCAATATGTTACTTCAGACGTCAGCTAAAAAAATGGCCTTGGTAACCTGGTTGCTTAATTACTACTAAAAGGTAAATTGCCCACTATGTTCACTATGTAATCTAATGCCAAAATTGTTATACCAAAGACTAAAAAAATGGGACCCATTACCTCCCTGTTTGACACTCAGCATCAAGAGTTGGAATTGGGGGTTGAATCACCAAAAATGATTCCCGAGCGCGGTCACCACTGCTGCTCACTGCTCCCCTAAACCCCCCAGGAGGTGATCAAGGGTGATGGGTCAAATGCAGAGTATAATTTCGCTAGACCTCGTGTGCGTGTGTGTGCGTGTGTGTGTGTGTGTGCGTGTGTGTGTGTGTGTGTGTGAGACAATCATTTGTACTTTAACCTCAACTTTATATGTTTAATGTACCATAAGATTTTCTGTTAAATTAAAGCCAATAATGACATTTTTGTAGTCCTCTTTATTTTGAAAGATATCAAAATACATTTTGGTATCGATATAAAAATATTGGTATCGGGACAACTCTAACACAAACGTGCTCAATGTTAATGTAAGAAATAATTATTAGAAGATACCAAAAAAATATATATATTCATCAAATGTCATGCCTACAAAATGTGATTAGATTGAATAAAGTAGTATTCCCAGTACAATTTATCTCAGTTTTGGATATGTTTACCTGGTTCCATTTAAATAATAATAAAAAAATATATATGTGAGGTTGTTAATTAGATAGCCTTCCAAGTTAAAACATGAGCGACCTGAGGCCAAGCATAAAAATAGGATTGAGCGGCATACTCTTTATATAGTCCATTAGGACCTTTCAGCTCCTGACTGATTCAAGTTGTACGACTTTCCGGTATATTTTAGTGCAGCGTATGTACTGTATGTTAAATTAATGTAGTCCAACTCACGTAAAATACCTGATCCTGTGACCAGAGCATCTAAGCTTCTCAAACTTGCCATGGGCATCAATATGATCCACGTGAATCACATTTTAATATCATTAATCCAACAAAGCTCACTTGTGTGTTCTGGCCAACTTCTTATGTTGACTCTTCCTTCCTGAAACTTAACACAAGAGATTTAAGATGATTTCGATGTCCTTTGAGGCGATAAAAATCCCCTTCTAGCCGACGTCTCGAATATGATGATTCCGTTGGATAGGCGGGATTATAAAATGACGCTATTGTGGCGATAATCTCCTTTATGAGTGACTGCACACAAATCACAATGTGTAAATATTAAACAGATTAATAGGCACAAACAAAGCTTCATTGCAAATGGCTTCAAGCTCCGATGTGAAACGGGTGGAATTAGCGCTGGCGGGCGGAAGACGGGATGTTCCGTGCCACTTAATGCCTTTAGTGTCGAGCCCAACACACACAAGTGACCAGAATATATTTATAGTTCAGATAACGTGAAGACAATAAACTGGTGATTTTATTTTTATTTTTTTGACAAATCCGAGGCCATCTGCCTGATGTTTGTCTCTCTTTTGTGTGTGTTTACAGGCTGTGCTTTCGTCAAATTCTCCAGCCACGCAGAAGCCCAGGCTGCTATCAACAGCTTGCACGGCGGACAGACTATGCCTGTAAGTAATACGCGCCCTCAGCACACTAATAACTGAATTGTCTTTGATTGATAGAAACTTTTATTAGTAGATTGCACAGTACAGTACATATTCCGTACGTCATGTCTTTGTGATCATGTTCTGTTTAGTTATGTTCTGTTTTGTTTTGGACTCCATTGGTTCCTGTTTTTGCGCACCCTGGTTTGTTTCAGTTTCCATGACAACCATTAGTTTCACCTGGCTCATTTGTTTGGACTCACGCACCTGTCGATAATCACAGCACTATTTAAGCGTGTAGTTGCCAGGCAGTCAGCCTGGCGACATCACCCTCTACACACCTTTGATACCTGATTGCTTGCTCACTTCTTGCCATAGATTCGTGCTTTTCACATCACAGTAAGTGTTTTCGTTTTTGTTGTCCATAGTTCTGCCATCGTGCAAGTTTTTGTTTTCAGAGCCAAGTTTCGAAACTCTACTGATAGCGCCTCTCTTTTGTTCCCTTTTTTGAGTTAATAATAAAAGATGTCATTACTTTCACGCCCTGTCCGGTCCAGTCGATTTGCACCACGGGAAAACAAACCACACAATAGTCCTCGTCTTGGCACCGTACAATTGACCACTGAATGGTAACACCCGAATAAGTTTTTCAACTTGTTTAAGTCGGGGTCCATGTTAATCAATTCATGGTCTCTAACACCTTTGCTAATTTAGGGTTTAATCACAGAAAAAAAAAAAATACATGTTTTCTGCGCTGGTTTAAAGGGGCCCTATCATGGAAAACAAAGTTTTCGTACTTGCTTGTATCTGTTTTTGTGTTATAGATCCCATTGCGTCACAAAAAATGTGTATTTCAAACCAGGGAGGCATCACAAAGATATTTATAAAACAATCTTGACTTCTTTCAGACTTCCAGCCGTTCTGAATTTAAGACTATAGTGACATGTTTTGCCCCGTTACGTCGGCAGATATCTCAATGAATGGTAGGGGTTTACCTCAAAAGCTTTGTGCTAGTCTTTATTCAGTTGTAGCTAGAGCTGTATGGTATACCGGTCGTACCGCAATACTAATGAATCATATACCGCCTCTGTAATGTACCGTCATCACAACATCTTATTTTGTTGTTTTAAAATGTATATTATGTTTATAAACTCAGGAAATATGTCCCTGGACACATGAGGACTTTGAATATGACAAATGTATGATACTGTAACGACTTGGTATCGGATTGAAACCCAAATTTGTGGTATCTCCAAAACAAATGTAAAAGTATCAAACAACAGAATAATAAGTGATTATTACATTTTAACAGAAGTGTAAATAGAACATGTTAAAATAGAAAGTAAGCAGATATTAACAGTAAATGAAGTAGTAGATTAATAATTAATTTTCTACCGGTTGTCCTTAATAATTTTGACAAAATAATGGAAAGGAAAATGACAATTTGTTACTGCATACGTCAGCAGACTAATTAAGAGCCTTTGTTTGCTTACTTACTACTAAAAGACAATTTGTCTAGTATGTTGACTATTTTATTTAAGGACAAACTTGCAATAAGAAACATATGTTTAATGTACCGTAACTTTTTTTGTTAAAAAGAAGCCAATACAAATTCCCCTTTATTTAGAAAAGTATCGAAAAGTATCAAAATAATCTTAGTACCTGTACAAAAATATTGGTATCAGGACAACACTTGTTGTTACAAATAAGTTTCTCCATACATTTGTTGTGGGGTAGACTGGCTCATATATGCACATGCATCCTCCGCTGTTGACATTTCTAATAAAAAAGTAGTGTATAGTTGTAACTTAAATATGTCAGTACATTCGATATAGAAACGCTAAAAACTAAAAAAAACATCTTTAAATGTGCACATTTCCTGATCATATAAAGTGCAGGAAGCTGATATGAGGCTGGTTCTATAGACCGGTGGTTCCCAAACTAGTATCACCGAGTACCACTTTAGTAAACACTTGACTTTCCGAGTACCACCATTATGACTGACATTAAAATACAGTAGCATAGTAGTCATTGAAAACAAAAAAGAGGTTTTATTTCATATTATTGGCAACTGTTGATAGTACACACAGTTTGAACAGTAAAACTATGTTGGAATACAGGAAAATAAAACATTGTACTTTCATCAAGTAAATATTTATGTCAGGGGTGTTAAACATACGGCCCTCGTGCCGGATCAGGACCACTAACAGGGTTTTATCCAGCCCACGGGATGAGTTTACTTTTTTTTGATTGATTGATTGATTGAAATGTTTATTAGTAGATTGCACAGTACAGTACATATTCCGTACAATTGACCACTAAATGGTAACACCCGAATAAGTTTTTCAACTTGTTCAAGTCGGGGTCCACGTTAATCAATTCATGGTACAAATATATACTATCAGCATAATACAGTCATCACACAAGGGAATCATCAGAGTATATACATTGAAATATTTACATTATTTGCCATCAGGGATAGGATGTGGAAAATGTATGAAAATATAAAAAGTATAAAAGTGTAAAAATTAGCAGAAAATGTTTGAATGAAACTGCTGTTTTAAATGTGTCCACTAGATGTCGCAATAGCAGTTAGTTGTATCTTTGTAGATAATGCTACATACATATAAAAAATAAAAAATAAACCACATGTTGTTAGTGCACCAGTCGAGGAAAATGATCAAACTACATAAATACCATCAAGTTATTTGATTTTTGATATTTCTATTTTTTTTTATCTTGATGGATTGAAAATTAATGCTAATGAGTTGACTGATGAACATTATTACATAATTTATTCAGAAAGTATAAATAACGACAAATAAAGATAGAATAATATTAACCGCGACGTGTAAGTGTAAAAAATACAACAACATTATGATTTGTACAATTTCAGAATGTGCTTGTTCTATTTGGACCAGTCCAACCCACTTGGGAGTAGATTGTTCTCCACGTGGCCCCCAATCTAAAATGAGTTTGACACACCTGGTTTAGATGGAGCCCACGTATCACAGTTTTAAGAATCATTGCTATATGGACATTTATCTCTGCTTGGTGCGTTTGTGAACTTACACCATGTTGTGCAGTACGCCATGTCCTGAGTGTACTGAATGAATACATCATAGAAACCAGACAAGGTAGTGAGTGCCTATTTGTTTTCTTATTTAATACATAAGCAAGCATTTCCTGTCTGCTTTAGTGTGCAAGCAGGTCAGGACTGCATCGCCGTTATACAGCAACATTTCCAGAAATATTTTTACACCATTACTTTTTACACTGTAGATTCTCCAGTATTAAATGTATGTGTGACATCATTGTTCTTGTTAAAAGGACTCTAACTACAGAATAGTTATACTAAAATGCAGACTTCGACAGAATGAATCAGGGTGCCGTACGTGAGCTAGCAAGGGCTTGTTAGTACCATACAATCCTTTTCCACAGAAGAAGTCAGTGTATTTTCTTAAAAAAAATGTATTTACACAACCAAAATACAATAAATATATTAAAATTCTCTACTGAATTGAAGAATTAATGTGACTATGATGATGGAAGATTATATGTAAAGTGCATCCGTAAGCACAGCACTTCACTTTTTCCACATTGTTTTATGTTACAGGCTTATTCCAGAAGAGAATATTTCCGTCCTCAAATCTTTATGTAAGAAAAGCACAAACATTATTCTTTTTTATGAACTGTAACTAGCAAATAAATGCGAGCAAAAGTCTGCTTCCAATGGAGTCAATGTCAGTTTTACATATATTGCTAATTTCAAGCATACGTTTCATAAACAGCCAATGATGTCAAAATAGCAGCACAAACTAGTTAGCTCTGTGTGATCATGGCGCCGCTATAATACATCTACATACAAAACCATTCTGGGTATCACTCCATCTTATCTATCTTGTCTTTTAACAAAGAAACAAGGAAGTCACAATCTTCGTTCATTGAATGTTCTGCAAGTTGTCGTCCCCAAAGTAAGAACTGAACTGGGCAAGAAAGCATTTACTAGGTTTTTAGCACCGAAGGCTTGGAATAACCTACAATCGAATCTTCAACTTCGAACCCTTGTTACATTGAATGAGTTTAAAGCTTCTGTGAAAGGATTGCAGTCTACCTTGTCTGCATGCACATATGTTTTATGAGCAAGTTTTAATGTTGGAAATTTGATGTTTGATGTGTTGTTTACTGTTTTTAATGTAACCTTGCTGCTGCCCTTTTGGCTAGGTCTCCTTTGGAAAAGAGATCTATGATCTCAACATGATTTTACCTGGTTAAATAAAGGCTAGGTAAATAAATAAATAGTCTGCGTTAGAGCTTATAATAAAAATATCACTAATACTTTTGTTTTTATTCACATCACGAAATGTAAATGGGGTATTGTTGGCGGTTTTTGGACAGTTATTTAGAGCAGTGGTTCTCAAATGGGGGGTACGCGTACCCCTGGGGGTATTTGAAGGTATGCCAAGGGGTACGTGAGATTTTTTTTAAATATTCTAAAAATAGCAACATTTCAAAAATCCTTTATAGATATATTAATTGAATAATACTTCAACAAAATATAAATGTAAGTTCATAAACTGTGAAAAGGAATGCAACAATGCAATATTCAGTGTTGACAGCTAGATTTTTTTGGTGGACATGTTCCATAAATATGTATTTTTTTGTGAAGAAATGTTTAGAATTAAGTTCATGAATCCAGATGGATCTCTATTACAATCCCCAAAGAGGGCACTTTAAGTTGATGATTACTTCTATGTATAGAAATCTTTATTTAGAATTGAATCACTTGTTTATTTTCCAACAAGTTTTTAGTTATTTTTATATCTTTCTTTCCAAATAGTTCAAGAAAGACCACTACAAATGAGCAACAGTTTGCACTGTTAAACAATTTAATAAATCAGAAAGGTATTTTATTCAAGTACCCCCAATCTTTTTGTCAACCAAAAATGCTTTGCTCTGATTAGGGGGTACTTGAATTAAATAAATGTTCACAGGGGGTACATCACTGAAAAAAGGTTGAGAACCACTGCTTTAGAGGGATTTAAGGGCAGAATAGAGGACATCCCCTTGACTCCATTGTAACCAGACTTTTATTTATGTTTATTTATGATTAGGAATGCATTTAAAAAAGAATGCATATGTCTTCTTGTCTCTTATAAGGATTTGAAATGATTGTCAATATTAGAAAAAGGGCAGTTCCCCTTTAACAGGCGGCAAAATACGATCCCATCCAAAAAAACAAATCCATAAAGACACGCTTATTAAAACCTGACAAACATTGCACACGTCACTATTATCTTGCAAGTGTACAGCAAGTGCAAACTTTACTCTTCTTCTGTGTTCACCATCACAGAAACGGGTTTATTTTTCGTGAGAAAATGCCGTCCAAATGGGATTTTCTTTTTAAACTGCTGATCTGGCAACATCCACAACAGTATATTTGATGAACACCATCTCTTCAAAGCCTGCAACGTTATTTTGACCACATTTAAATCACACTCTCTAGCTGCAAATCGTCAAATGACACTGATTGCTTTTCTCTTTTTTGACCTGACACGTGCATACCGTTGATGTGTGCTCATGCAGGGATAAAGACACATCCAATCAGTGTATACAACAGGGGTCACCAACGCGGTGCCCGCGGGCACCAGGTAGCCCGTAAGGTCCAGATGAGTAGCCCGCTGGCCTGTTTTAAAAATAGCTCAAATAGCAGCACTTACCAGTGAGCTGCCTCTATTTTTTTAAATGTTATTTATTTACTAGCAAGCTGGTCTCGCTTTGCTCAACATTTATAATTCTAAGAGAGACAAAACTCAAATAGAATTTGAAAATCCCCAAAAATATTTTAAAGACCTGGTCTTCACTTGTTTAAATAAATTCATATTTTTTTTTACTTTGCTTCTAATAATTTTCAGAAAGACAATTTTAGAGAAAAAATACAACCTTAAAAATAATTTTAGGATTTTTAAACACATATACCTTTTTACCTTTTAAATTCCTTCCTCTTCCTTACTGACAATTTAGATCAATGTTAAAGTATTTTTTTTATTTATTGTAAAGAATAATAAATACATTTTGATTTAATTTTTCATTTGTGAAATATTTCTTCAAACTTATTATGATTAAAATTCAAAAACATTGTTCTGGCAAATCTAGAAAATCTTTAGAATCAAATTTAAATCTTATTTCAAAGTCTTTTGAATTTCTTTTAAAATTTCTGTTCTGGAAAATCTAGAAGAAATAATGATTTGTGTTTGTTAGAAATATAGCTTGGTCCAACTTGTTATATATTCTAACAAAGTGCAGATTGGATTTTAACATATTTTAAACATGTCATCAACATTCTAAAATTAATCTTAATCAGGAAAAATTACTAATCTTTTCAAAAAGATTCGAATTAGCTAGTTTTTCTCTTCTTTTTTTTTTTTTGGTTGAATATTAAAGAGTCGAAATTGAAGATAAACTATGTTTCAAAATTTAATTTAGATTTTTTTCCTGTTTTCTCCTCTTTTAAACTGTTCAATTAAGTGTTTTTTTCATCATTTATTATCTACAAAAATCTTCCGTAAAAGGAAAAAAAATGTACGACGGAATGACGGACAGAAATACCCATTTTTTTATGTATATATAGAGTTATTTACTAAAGGTGAAATGAGCAAATTGGCTATTTCTGGCAATTTATTTAAGTGTGTATCAAACTGGTAGCCTTTCGCATTAATCAGTACCCAAGAAGTAACTCTTCGTTTCAAAAAGGTTGGGGACCCCTAGTATACAATATATCAAAGGTGAATAAAGTATTTCAGTCCCAAGCTTGTTGACTGATACAGACTGTCACCGCATCGATTTAAACTATACAAACAATCCCAAGTCTATGCCATTATTTTATCTCACAAAAGATTCTCACAGTCAGCATCAGCCTCCATACAGAGCACGGCGCCGTCACTTTCCCCCCCCTCATTTCTTTGCGTTATCCATCTCTTTCTCCGACTATTCCAAAGTACTTCCTCAGCAAACACACCATGTTTTCGAACCCAGTCTACAGAAGATACGTTACAAGGAGCGTGCACGAAGCACACATCCATGGAGGTGTCCTCGGGAGACGTCGCGCCGCAAATGTCTGTATAAAGATGTTGTTTACGCGCAAAGGTTCAAATAGCGGCCAAAGAACGACGGAGAGGCTAATGCAATGCGGTTCTTGTATAATTCATGCAAATGACAGGATGAGACTTTGGATCGGAGGGAAATTGAATGAGACACATATCTAATGGTACAATAGAATGTATACACAGAATTCCTGTCAATTTATAGAAAATAAAGCAATGTGTTTTTTAAAAGGTGAGACCAAATATTACAAACCCCGTTTCCATATGAGTTGGGAAACTGTGTTAGATGTAAATATAAACGGAAAACAATGATTTTCAAATAATTTTCAACCCATATTCAGTTGAATATGCTACAAAGACCACATACTTGATGTTCAAACTGATAAACATTTTTTTTTTTTTGCAAATAATCATTAACTTTAGAATTTGATGCCAGCAACACGTGACAAAGAAGTGAGGAAAGGTGGCAATAAATACTGATAAAGTTGAGGAATGCTCTTCAAACACTTATTTGGAACATCCCACACGTGTGCAGGCTAATTGGGAACAGGTGGGTGCCATGATTGGGTTTAAAAACAGCTTCCCAAAAAATGCTCAGTCTTTCACAAGAAAGGATGGGGCGAGGTACACCCCTTTGTCCACAATTGCATGAGAAAATAGTCAAACAGTTCAAGAACAACGTTTCTCAAAGTGCAATTGCAAGAAATTTAGGGATTTCAACATCCGCCGTACATAATATCATCAAAAAGGTTTAGAGTATCTGGAGAAATCACTCCACGTAAGCGGCATGGCCGGAAACCAACATTGAACGACAGTGACCTTCTATCCCTCAGGCGGCACTGTATCAAAAACCGACATCAATCTCTAAAAGATATCACCACATGGGCTCAGGAACACTTCAGAAAACCACTGTCACTAAATACAGTCCGTCGCTACATCTGTAAGTGCAAGTTAAAGCTCAACTATGCAAAGCGAAAGCCATTTATCAACAACATCCAGAAACGCCGCCGGCTTCGCTGGGCCCGAGATCATCTAAGATGGACTGATGCAAAGTGGAAAAGTGTTCTGTGGTCTGACGAGTCCACATTTCAAAATGTTTTTGGAAATATTCGACATCCTGTCATCCGGACCAAAGGGGAAGCGAACCATCCAGACTGTTATCGACGCAAAGTTCAAAAGCCAGCATCTGTTATGGTATGGGGGTGCATAAGTGGCAAAGGCATGGGTAACTTACACATTTGGGAAGGTACCATTAATGCTGTAAGGTACATACAGGTTTTTGGAACAACATATGCTGCCATCTAAGTGCCGTCTTTTTCATGGACGCCCCTGCTTATTTCAGTAAGACAATGCCTAGCCACATTCAGCACATGTTACAACAGCGTGGCTTCGTGAAAAAGAGTGTGGGTACTTTCCTGGCCCGCCTGCAGTCCAGACCTGTCTCCCATCGAAAATGTGTGGTGCATTATGAAGCGTAAAATACGACAGCGGAGACCCCGGACTGTTGAACGCCTGAAGCTCTACATAAAACAAGAATGGGAAATAATTCCACTTTCAAAGCTTCAACAATTAGTTTCCTCAGTTCCCAAACGTTTATTGAGTGTTGTTAAAAGAAAAGATGATGTAACACCGTGGTGAACATGCCCTTTCCCAACTACTTTGGCACTTGTTGCAGCCATGCTATTCTAAGTTAATTATTATTTGCAAAAAAAAATAAAGTTTATGAGTTTGAACATCAAGTATGTTGTCTTTGTAATGCATTCAATTGAAAATGGGTTGAAAATGATTTGCAAATCCCGTTTATATTTACATCTAACACAATTTCCCAACTCATATGGAAATGGGGTTTGCAGAACTGTCAAATGTGGGCTCATTAACAAAAAAATTTAAAATAGCTAAAAAAATATTTTCATGGAAAAAATATTTTTAATAATAGCAAAATATCACATTTTAGGCCAATATATCCGCTATGTTTATAGAGTATGAATATGTTGTGGTAGGACTCGACATTCCTTTCTATAATTCACATGATATTAGTAACATTGTTTGGGGAAAGTACTGCAGGGTTTGGTATTATTCTAATCTAATTCAAAACGATTGAGAGAGTGTTTTGCATACCGGCGAAAGAGGTTTCTGTCATAAGTTAATGGCTCGCTTAACCTCTCCTGAAAATGTAAATTAGGGTGAAATTGAGGACTTTACTTTAGAGAGAGTTTCTGGCAGCATTGGATATTTTTGGAGAACAGCTACACAGGTCGTGTTCATGTTCACACACATATTAAAGTGTTGATTTGTCATAGGCTGGTACAGTATACCGGTACTAATAAAGCACCGTGGTACAAATGAACTAAAATTGGTACTATAATGCCTCTGAAAAATACCAATACTTTTTTTTTTTTTTTTTACAAACATGAATGCAAAAACACACACACACACACACACACACACACGCACACACTCACACACACATTCTTGTATTTGTTACCTTATTGAGACCTCCAAAAAATGCCTACCTCTTTAGGACTAGCCTTTCTAGATATAAAAATATTTTTTTTACAACATTAATAATATACAGCTGTATACTGTAAATACTATGCAAATATATAAAAGATAAGCTTTTAGTATTTGTTTGTTTTTTTCTAAATTTTTGTTTGTAATTGTTTTTTAATCTTCATTATTTACTTCAAGTTATCAAAATATGTCTATATAATTATTGATTTTATTTTTCCAATAATTGTGGTCAAAGGGGGCACATTTCAATTTCTTACACACACTTGTTATTACATATGTTGGCCAGAGGGGGAGCATTTTTAAAACCGACACACAGTCAATTTCAAAAATCCCTCTTTTTTGGTACCACCCTAATTTTGATGGTTTTCACCACCGGGAGTGCAAATGAGACCTTCTCTATTAGATGCAATGGTTTTCGATATTGGGACCATGATTTTGGTCCTAACTTGTTCACCGGTCCTCATACGGAAGGTACTTTTCCTTCTTGATGTTTCAAGAAGGGTAGAAATACAAGAACACAAACACACACACAATATTAACAAGCAGAAACAGTGTGTAGACAGAGAGGGAAAAATGGACGCATTTTGACTTAAAATCTAATTATAAAAGATGAAACCATGACACTGAGGCGCCTCTCAGCAAGAGGTGCTGTAAAACATGACTAGCTGGCGGCTAACGTCCATCCGCAGTGGGTAGTGTTTTAGCTTCTTCTGAAGCACTAATTATTGCCTCCATGGCAACAAATAGACTAAGTTTCTTAAAAGTATCTTCCCTGCAGGACACGGAATAGCTAAACATGCTTCATTACACACTGTGTAGTGAAGCATAAAACATTTTCTTTACGTCTACATAACATGTAATGGTGGTTCTTTGGTCACAATGTTACATAGATTATGTTTTACAGACCATTTTCAAGTAATATTCTGATCGTCTCTTCGGGATGTGCTGTTTTGTGGGCGATCTTATTTACGTGGCTCCACTTTGACAGCGTCTTCTCCCCGTTATCTTTGTTGTAAGCAGTATAGCGTGCAAGGATGAAAGTCAAAAAAGTGTCAAAAGGTGGAGCTAACTGTTTTAATGACATTCAGATTTTACTTAAATCAATAACGGAGCAGCATTTCCTCATCCTTGGCTCACCAGTGCAACAACAACGCCGGAAATGTGTCCCGTGAAAAATCGTCAGACCAGAACTCTCTAATAACTAACGTTTTGTGAGTGAATTATGTAGGCCGGTAGTTTTTAGCGCTACTGACAAATACAAGTTAGAACTATATATACTACTTTATATTAGAAATGGCAACAGCAGAGGATGAATGTCCCATAACAAGAAGATAGAGAAAGAGAAAAAACGTATCGACTACGGTGCCCTCACAGACACATTGGCAGACGCGCGCACATTTTCAGGACTTATGTCGATCCCAAATACACATCAGCAGGTACCAGAAGGTAGGAAAAGTTGGTTTTGCATAATACTGTGAAACAAAATGCCAAATAATATGTCTGCTGATAGGTGCCATTTTGCGGTCTTTACACACACACCATAAAAATACCCATATGTTGAAGCACAGTACATCTGACTACGGTAGCAGTAATGTGGCTTCATAGCTTACCAAAGTTGTACTAAAACATTTTACAGATTTTTGAGCACCGTAGGTAATGTTCAATACTCTCAATTGGACATTTAAAGTTTTGGTGTTGTTTACTGGCGTCATCTTGCAGTCTACATGTATGTATCTCTGATGTGTGACTTCCATCATCAGGTCACACTTATCATTACACCATATACCAAATAAAAAAGCTTTGAGGTAGGTTAGCACAACCAGCACCGGGTTAAAAGGCGCACTGCCGATTTTTGACAAAATGAAAGGATTGTAATTGCGCATTAAAGTCTAAAAATATAGTTGTATATTATTCATCCATCCATCCATCCATCCATCCATCCATTTTCTACCGCTTATTCCCTTTCGGGGTCACGGGGGGCGCTGGCGCCTATCTCAGCTACAATCGGGCGGAAGGATTCAACATTTATTAAAAAAAAGCTTAATTTCAGCTAAAATGATGAGACACAATAAAGTTGGTCTTAAATGTACGTATTGAACTACTCAGGGATTCCAGGTCTTGTTATGAATTTAGTTTTTCGGATGCTCTGCAATAACAAATAATTAAATGTTTTCAAGAAAACTTCAAAGATACATTGTCCGTTATACTTTATTTTAGTCGAAAACATTTTAGGTGATTTTAGTCGATTAACTAAAGCTAAATTAATTTATATGACTAAAATATGACTAAATCTAAAATATATTTTCGTCAAAAGACTATGACTTAAAACAGGGGTCGGGAACCTTTTTGGTTGAGAGAGCCATGAAAGCCAAATATTTTAAAATGTTTTTCTGTGAGAGCCATATCATATTTTTTAACACCGAATACAATTAATTAAGTGCATTTTTTAAGTAATACCAACATTTTTAGAGTGTAATAAGTCTCTAATTATTTTTAATAACATTGTTATTTCTTGAACAGGTGTGGTAGAAAACGGATGGATGGATTAAAATGCATGAGAATGTTTTATATTTTGAACGTTATTTTTAACATTGTGATTGACAGCGAAATTATTCATTATTTATTATGTTAAGCAATGTGAGCTAAGATTTATCTGAGAGCCAGGAGCAGACATCAAAAGAGCCACATCTGGCTCGAGAGCCATAGAAACCCTACCCCTGACTTAAACTAAATTTTAAACTGCTGTTACAATTAACACTGGTCGAATAAAATAGAATCGTGATTCATCTATTTTGAAACCTTAATCCTGTATCAAAATCAAATTAATTCGATTATGATAAAGGAAGGGCTTCACGGTGGAAGAGGGGTTAGTGCGTCTGCCTCACAATACGAAGTTCCTGCAGTCCTGGGTTCAAATCCAGGCTCGGGATCTTTCTGTGTGGAGTTTGCATGTTCTCCCCGTGAATGCGTGGGTTCCCTCCGGGTACTCCGGCTTCCTCCCACTTCCAAAGACATGCACCTGGGGATAGGTTGATTGGTAACACTAAATTGGCCCTAGTGTGTGAATGTGAGTCTGAATGTTGTCCGTCTATCTGTGTTGGCCCTGCGATGAGGGGGCGACTTGTCCAGGGTGTACCCCGCCTTCCGCCCGATTGTAGCTGAGATAGGCGCCAGCGCCCCCCGCGACCCCGAAAGGGAATAAGTGGTAGAAAATGGATGGATGATAAAGGAAAATAAATAAATTGGCCATGTTACTCAGCCTTACTGGTATCGCAATGATATAATCCTTGAAAGAACAGGAATACAGTAGTAACAATACAACTTGGTTCACATCTTTCTGTGTCTGTGATGTTTATCAGTACAGTGATCCTTGAACAAAAAACAATATATGGTACCTTGGTTTGAACATGCTGTTCAGGGCATGATAAAGTGGTTGAAAAATGAGAAATCCCTTGATGATATTACAGTGGACAAACCCAATACATATAGATAGGCATTGTCTTACGTCTCTGCAGTCAGTGTAAACTCGAAAAGAAGGCTGTCACGCTGTACTATTTACGCAGGTGCATTTATCACATTTAAACTCATTGTTTGTAACAGTAAGTAACAATCATGTTGACCAATCAGAACAGAAATACATTCAGCTAAACAAGGGGTCGGCAACCCAAAATGTTGAAAGAGCCATATTGGACCAAAAATACAAAAACAAATCTGTCTGTAGCCGCAAAATATTTAAAGCCATATTACATTCGGATTGTGTCATAAGATATAAATTGAATTAAGAGGACTTAAAGGAAACTAAATCACCTCAATTCTCCCTACAAATGAGGCATAATGATGCAATATGTACATATAGCTATCTTAAATAGCATAGATTAGCTTGGAGTCATTTAGGGACCAAATATGTCTAAATAGCACTCCATATAAGTCAATAACATCAACAAAACTCACCTTTGTGCATTCACGGACAACATTAAAAGTTTGGTAGACAAAATGAGACGGAAAAAGAAGTGGCATAAAACACGTTCTAGAAAGTCGGAGAAAGTTGTACATGTAAACCAACTATGGTGAGTCCAAGGACTGCCAAAATTAGTAGGCTCGCCAAATACTCGAATCAGTGAAGCATGTTTAATAGAAATGGTGTGCTTTATAACAATTAGGGAGATTTGTGTCATGTTAGTCCTCCTGCAGAAACCATATTAAAACAAAACATTTATTTTTTTCCCCTCATTTATTTCCATTTATCATATATTTTTGAAAAAGCTCCAGAGGGCCACTAGGGCGGCGCTAAAGAGCCGCA